>NC_091211.1:22878456-22885956 GCF_040958095.1 Procambarus clarkii
GGTGAGTTGATCATGACGCAAGCGGAGTGCTGACCATGACGCAAGTGGAAAGCTGGTCGTGACGCAAGCGGAGTGCTGACCATGACGCAAGTGGAAAGCTGATCATGACGCAAGCGGAGTGCTGACCATGACGCAAGTGGAAAGCTGATCATGACGCAAGCGGAGTGCTGACCATGACGCAAGTGGAAAGCTGATCATGATGCAAGCGGAGTGCTAATCATGGCGCATGAGTGATGCTGCATCTTCCCCTTACCAGACGGATGGAGAGTTGTGGCGAGATGTCCGCAGCTCTCGCGAGAACCGGAGATTGGGTCAGTGGGCTCCGACACCTCCTTCCTTAGGGTACTGTGGGTCGATGAGATGGTTTCCGGAGCCCCTTACTGGTTGGGCCCCGCCTGGATTAAGGGATTCGAACCCCAGATCCAAACAGCCTCTCATACATTTTGCAGCAACATGAACAAAGGAGTACACGTATATACAGAGTTCGTATATACGAACACAGATAAGGCATAGGAAAGCAAGGAAACATTTAGCCTAAGAATTCAATAACAATGCTTTAAATTATTTAGATGTAGATGTTATAGAATTCAAATGGAACTGGGAGTATTATATTTGATGAGCAACAGCTAAGAAGTCAGGGCCCAAGAGCTAACGTTTTATTCCACAGGTGTAATTATAAGAGTAAAAGTAATTACGCTAGTATTCGCATACAGATATATGTAAACAGATATATGTTAAAGGTTAACCACCACAATGTCACCGCAACACGGAACAAGGGTTATTCTGGGCTTTGTGGACGTCATATGAGAGACGCCAGGTATAGACATCGTCAAGCACAACACAAGGTTAATATGTGTGGCTTTTGAATAGTGCCAGAACTCAGAGGCGTGAGTTACCAGGACTAATGAAAGGAACATGATCGCTCGTCACTTGGAAAGAAATTATCACGACTTACGAAATACTCAAGGAAATTGACAGGATATACAATAACCTGCACTTTGGCATGACAGGAACATGAACTATGGTACACAGGGGAAAAATAGTTACAGAGATTTTAGAAAAAAATTATATGTTATTGCAGTAAAACCTTGAATGTACTTGGAAAAGTCGCGTGAATGGAGGCAGGATACATATTCAGACTCACATATGTAGCTATGAAAAAACTTTTATTGATTGATGAAGATTAACCCACCCAAGAGGTGACACAGGCATGAATAGCCCGTCAGAACAAACTCAAAGTGGTCTGGAAATTGTACAGCAAACGGCCGTGTCATGTGAGGCGCTGCCCAAAAGCTGAAACACAACCTGCACAAGTGCGCCTGGGTGAGTGTCACTCACCCTACAGCTACAGCTACAGCTAGTTGCTGTAACAAGCAACATTCATGCAGCTAACATCGCAGCTAATCTGAAAGCTCACACCTAAACTTTCTAGTTTTTTTTTTTTTTTACAGTTGTAGGTTTGGATATAATGTATTTAATATTGTATATTTAAATCGACTTGACCACAATCGACTTGAGAATGGTCCAAGACGGACCGAAACGTCGTCGTCCCTTCACCTTCTAGTGTGTGGTCTGGTCAACAATTTTCAGCCGCGTTATTGCGACTCATCGCCTGCATTGTATATTTACTTGTTATTTAAATTATTATCTTTGGTGATACGATGCAATCTTTTTAAGGGTTCGTGAGATGTGATTCTCTCGACCTATCAACAGTAAGGTGACTCGAGGTATTTGCAGATTGGACATGTCGTAGTTCAGTTGGCTTCGTCTTCGATTCACAATCAGGGGTCCCGGATTCGATTCCAGAGGGAGACAGAAATATGGTGGGATGTTTCCTTTCACCTAATGTTTCTGTTTACCTAGCAGTAAATATGTACCCAGGAATTAGGCAATTGTTGTGGCATTGTATCTTGAGGAGGGTCAATAATTCGACCGTGGGGAGACCTTGATACCAGAATATATATATATATATATATATATATATATATATATATATATATATATATATATATATATATATATATATATATATATATATATATATATAGCGTAGCCATATATATATGGCTACGCTATTATCGTAAATCGATATGCCCGATTTACGTAATAGGCAGAGTGATTTTCGTTATTTAAAAAAAAAACATTTCCAATGAGTTTATTTGAAATAATATTATTATATTACACTAAGAACATGAATTACTGTCAGTTATGTTAGTTTAGGTTAGATTAGGTTAAGATAGGAGCAGATTTCTTCAGTCTGCTCCAGCAGACTGGAGTCTTATTTCAGTCTTATTCAGCAGACTGAATAAGTCGCTTGGTCAAACGTTTCTGTAAGACTACGGATTGTTGAAGGTGTCCCAGTAGAGGCAGTCTGGAACCAGGAACTGTCATAGTTCTACCAGTAGCGATCTTGATTACATCAGTCACCAGTGGAGTTAGATATTCCTATTTCATACACTGGGAGACAAGTCAGGTTTACATATTCAGTGGATGCATCTCGGGGGATCACTGCTGTTCTTCCCGAGAGGCTAGGAATATATATATATATATATATATATATATATATATATATATATATATATATATATATATATATATATATATATATATATATATAATATGTATAAAATATCAGCAATGTATCTCCAATGTTTCTACGATGCATAAATAACATTGGGGATTACGTTGTGTGTTTATATTCAGATATTCTGACAGTCTAGAGAGACCTTATTCAAGAGGGTCAGTAGCAAGCAGTGCATCTGGACGACAGGCAAATGCCCCATCATTCCAATAACTGACCGAACCTATAACTCAGCACACGGAGGACCAGGTATCTTCAACATATTGAGTTCAGACGCTAGATTCATCATCTCTGGTCAACAAAGATGATGATTCTAGCGTCTGGGCAACAATCAACAAGGAGTGGAACGGATCGGGATAGACATGCAAACCATCTGAATGAGTTGTAGTTACGTACGAAATTTCTTGAGGATCATGATAGTGAGAATTAGGTTCAGTCACAGAGCGTAGCCATAAATGTTAACTAGTGGCATGCAAGACTGGAGCGCAAGGAGCACAAGGATGTATCTTAATTATGGGTTGAGCTTCACCTAAACATCTCCCATTGAGCGACATCTAAATATCCCCTCCAAAGCGTCACTTAAACATCCCTCTTAAGTGTTACCTAAATATCCCTTCTAGTCCATCATCTACTTATCCCCCGTCTTGAGCATCACCTAAACATTCACTGGTGCCACCTAAACATCCACTGGTGCCATGTTTAGGGTGCCACCTAAACATACGGTCGATTTACCTTAACATATACTCATGAGTATCACTTAAACATTCCCTTGATTTACCTTAGCATATTAAAATGTCAACAAAACGTCCACTCCCATAACTGCTCCACAGATGAGGATCAGCAAACCCAGTAATCCTAAAGTAAGAAATAAATTATTTCCAACATATTGAACCCCAAACCGGAGACGCCTCTTTATCAGTCCTGGAATCATCTCACTCCAGAACTTCCCACAGGCATATAAGACCCAAACAACGCTTTTCTTCCTTTGTTCTAACTCGCATTTCTTTTACATCACCTGCAATAAATAATTTTACATGCAACAATAAATTGCTTTGCTTATTGTTTATGCAAATTGCACATAGCTGCTGTTTCTAACTATGCCAGAAGTTTGGCATAGATTACCCCCCTCACAAGTTTTCCTCACACACGCTAATGAGAAAGATAATCTCCCACTAACAACCTTTCCAGTAAAATGATTGAAGCAGGAAATGGGTTCTTAATTTTGTTTTAAAAGGTGGATATTCTCGCGCGAAAACTCGTAAGAAAAGTGCCACGAGAACTTTTAGAACTGCCGCGAAAACTCATTGACAACTCATAAATGCGAAGCTGGAATTCGCAAACCCGCCGCGATAACTCATCAAGATGGCCACCGAAACCTCATAGAAACGCCAGAACACAAATATATACACAAAGAGATTTTACAGAAAAATCTCTAAGCCTTTAAGGCAAGTGTTTTGGAAGAGTGTAAACGATCTCATAGCGTTCCCAAATAACTCATGGAGCGAGTTCATGATATTAGACGCGTCAATTGCTTGAGTCTTTATGACAGCTGCACCAGCTGTTATAGTCTTTATGACAGCTGCACCAGCTGTTATAGTCTTTATGACAGCTGCACCAGCTGTTATAGTCTTTATGACAGCTGCACCAGCTGTTGCAGTGTTCATGACAGCTGCATCAGCTGTTGCAGTGTTCATGACAGCTGCACCAGCTGTTGCAGTGTTCATGACAGCTGCATCAACTGTTGCAGTGTTCATGACAGCTGCACCAGCTGTTGCAGTGTTCATGACAGCTGCACCAGCTGTTGCAGTGTTCATGACAGCTGCATCAACTGTTGCAGTGTTCATGACAGCTGCACCAGCTGTTGCAGTGTTCATGACAGCTGCACCAGCTGTTGCAGTGTTCATGACAGCTGCACCAGCTATATGAGTGTTCATGACAGCTGCACCAGTTGTTGCAGTGCTTATAACAACTGCTCCAGCAGCTTTGAGAGTTTAAGATGACTGATCCAGCTGCTCTCGAGTGTCTGGCGTAGAATACCAATCGGAGTAACCCACAGATCTCATTAATGTTAATGACCTAACCATAGGGGTGGAATCCTATATGTCGATGTTAGCAGATTGTGCGAAGTTTATGAGAAGAGTTGAGACAGATGAAGCTTATAAGGTAACTTAGACGGGTTGTAGAGTTGGTTCGACAAGTGGCCATTAGAGTTCAACACTAGCAAGTACAATATGATGGAAATGGGAACAGGTGCCAGGAGATCAGAAGGAAGATACACAATGAAGGAAATCTAACACCCTAAAACGACTATTAAAAAGGATCAGGAAGTGGACACAACTGCAACATGAACCCCGGAGAGAAAAACACATAAACAGGATAACATCAGCATCGTACTCTTCAATAACAAAATTCAGTATATTTAGGAGCCGAAATAAGGAGGCCTCTAGATCACTGCACATAACCTACGTGAGACCAGTCTTAGAGTATGCAGCCCATCGTGAAGCCCCCATCTTAAAAAAACTAGAAAAATTAGAAAAGATTCAGAGGTTTGTAACTAGGTTCGTCATGGAATTGCCAAAAATGGGTAACAGGACCGAAAGAATTAGATCTGACGTCAAAATAGTGGAGTGGGAATGTAGATACAGTGATGAAGACTAAATTAATAGATAAATGAATTTATTAAGACAGGAATTTCCTTAAGTACTTTCGTATTTAATAATACATAATCATAAGGATCCTTCTGAAGATGAATTATAAAATACGAAAGTACTTAAGGAAATTGCTGACTTATTCGTTGTTTCGTGGTCTGACATTGTAATAGTGTTCATCATGTGTTAATTTCTTCGGAATTAACACACACACACACACTCACACACACACACATACACACACACACACACACACACACACACACACACACACACACACACACACACACACACACACATATATATATATATATATATATATATATATATATATGTATATATATGTATATATATAAATATATATATAAATATATATATATATATATATATATATATATATATATATATATATGTATATATATATAAATATATATATAAATATTATATATATATATATGTATGTATGTATGTATATATATATATATATATATATATATATATATATATATATATATATATATATATATATATATATATATATATATATATGTATATATATATATAATTCAACGCGAAGGAATGTGTTAGAGGCTTTATGAAAGAATGTGGAGGTGTGGGAGAGCGTGAGCAAGGGGACGGCCCTCGGAGGGTAACAAGCTGAAGAAACACGGCTTCATGAATGGCTGTGAGAGCTTTCCCGGGTTCCCAACACCAGCGTCTCCGAGCAAAGCAGCCAGAGAGCCTCACAAGTATGTATACATTTTTGCCGGAGGGGTTTAAATTTTAGCTCGATGTCTCATTTTTGCAAATGGGTTGAAATTTTGGTTGGGTGTCTCACGTTTTTTTTTTTTTTTTGCAGGAGTGTTTAAATGTGCTCAGGATGTTCGTTTTTTTTCATTATTCTTTATCTCGATTATGTTATGATCATAACATTTACATGTTACTAAAAACCCGAGAATCGAGATTATGATTATGAGAATTATGTTATGATTATGAATCGAGAATCGAGAATCGAGATTATGTTATGATCCCTGGTCATTACCAGGGATGGTAAATAGACAGTGAGGCTTGATAGCAGACACTGAAAGGAGGAGCCTTTGCAATAGGCGTATGTAGTAACGCTCCGGGATATGCTTCGTCCCTAGCTCATTCTATTGTCGTACGAATTTAGACAAAGTGCCGTCCCCACTCACACTAATGGCTCTCTCCTCGTCATCCAGGCCCTCTCGGCACTGGTTCCGAAGCCTATCCACCAGGAATGTACGCTCCTAACCAGCCTGTGGCACCTTCCCTTACCAGTTCTGAAACCCATTTCCCGCCCTAGGCAGGGCAAACACCCTCCGAAACCTGTCCTAGAACCCTCAGTAACACGCCCTGGAAACCCAACCTCCAGGCGCTTCAGGGCTCTTGCCCAACCCAATTGGAACCCTCCAAGTCATACCTCACCCAGGCATCGGTCTCGCCCTGGTCTGTAGTCACACTGGCTTAGTTCTCACTTTTTGTTATCATTCCTCATTTTGCTTGACGTGAAGATGACCCTATCATCTTCACAGCATAACTCGCGGGACAAACGTTGCAACAAGGAGTAATGATGCAGTATGGAAAAACCTCTGCACTCCGTCAGGTCTTTCTCTCACTCCTCAATATATCTTCCTTCACATAGTGCCCCTCCCTCCACCACTTCACCCAGTGCCCGTCCCTCCACCCCTCCACCCAGTGCCCCTCCCTCCACCCCTTCACCCAGTACCCCTCCCTCCACCACTTCACCCAGTGCCCTCCTCCCTCCACCCCTTCACCCAGTGCCCGTCCCTCCACCCCTCCACCCAGTGCCCCCTCCCTCCACCCCTTCACCCAGTACCCCTCCCTCCACCACTTCACCCAGTGCCCCCCTCCCTCCACCCCTTCACCCAGTGCCCCTCCCTCCACCCCTTCACCCAGTGCCCCTCCCTCCACCCCTCCACCCAATGCTCCCTCCCTCCCACAACAGATCACAGAGCCCGACACCAAACCTGCTGACCAAGATGGCTGACGCCCGCCCGCTATCATCATCATCTCCGCCAACATGGTCACCATTATCCTAAATTCTCACAGGACGCAATACCAGTTTTTCTTTTGTCTCTTCTTTACATTCCTCGTATATGTGGATCTCTTCAGCTTTTTCTTTGTCTCTCTTCAGCTCTTTTTTCCGTCCGTTTAGCTTTTCTTTGTGTATTTTAAGTCTTTTTTGCGTCTCTTGAGTCGTTCTCCGTTCCTCTTCAGCTCTCTTTTGCG
>NC_091211.1:22888456-22967678 GCF_040958095.1 Procambarus clarkii
TTGGCAGGTTTTTTATTGTATATAATCTGACTCTTGCATAAAATGAAGTGACAGCTTTATCAGTATTTCAGGAGTTACTTCACCAGAAAGGTTTTGAATTTTATATACGACTTATTGTTTATTAAATGGTTACAACCACCAGGAAATGTTTTGTTTAAAGTTCAAAGGTATGACAAAATCATTTTTGTCATACCTTATCAGAATATTATTGCAGACGTGCTAAATTATTTAAGCACTCGTGTATATATATATATATATATATATATATATATATATATATATATATATATATATATATATATATATATATATATATATATATATATATATGTCATACCTAGTAGCCAGAACGCACTTCTCAGCCTACTATGCATGGCCCGATTTGCCTAATAAGCCAAGTTTTCCTGAATTAATATATTTTCTCTAATTTTTTTCTTATGAAATGATAAAGCTACTCATTTCATTATGTATGAGGTCAATTTTTTTTTATTGGAGTTAAAATTAACGTAGATATATGACCAAACCTAACCAACCCTACCTAACCTAACCTAACCTATCTCTGTAGGTTAGGTTAGGTAGCCGAAAAAGTTAGGTTAGGTTAGGTTAGGTAGGTTAGGTAGTCGAAAAACAATTAATTCATGAAAACTTGGCTTATTAGGCAAATCGGGCCTTGCATAGTAGGCTGAGAAGTGCGTTCTCGCTACTAGGTACTACATATATATATATATATATATATATATATATATATATATATATATATATATATATATGTCGTACCTAGTAGCCAGAACTCACTTTTTGGCCTACTATGCAAGGCCCGATTTGCCTAATAAGCCAAGTTTTCCTAAATTAATATATTTTTTCTAATTTTTTTCTTATGAAATGATAAAGCTACCCATTTCATTATGTATGAGGTAAAAAAAAATTATTGGAGTTAAAATTAACGTAGATATATGACCGAACCTAACCAACCCTACCTAACCTAACCTAACCTATCTCTATAGGTTAGGTTTGGTTAGGTAGCCGAAAAAGTTAGGTTAGGTTAGGTTAGGTAGGTTAGGTAGTCGAAAAACAATTAATTCATGAAAACTTGGCTTATTAGGCAAATCGGGCCTTGCATAGTAGGTTGAGAAGTGCGTTCTGGCTACTAGGTACGACATATATATATATATATATATATATATATATATATATATATATATATATATATATATATATATATATATATATATATATATATATATATATATTGATACGTGATTGGTTGGAAGCTTGTAAACGAACGTGAGTTGTGAAATTATGTTCACAATGTGATTGAACACGTTTAAAATAATTTGTCATTTCCCTTTAAACTCATAATCGACTAATAATGAAATAATCCAATAATCCTCTGACTGTCAACTGTTACTCACCATACACAGGTGAATATATGTTCTTCAGCTCGGCCATAAACGAAACTTTCTATATTAAAAGCTCGTATCAAAATTCTGCTGTATTTTTTGGTGAAAAGCTTATAAACTATTACGAACATTCCCGCCTGTATGCTTGAGTTCGAAAAATGGTCAGGCATTTATTACCCGTGGGCTCTCTCTCACACACACACACACACACACACACACACACACACACACACACACACACACACACACACACACACACATGTACAAGGCTAATCTTAGAACAAAGGATACTAATTTAAGACTAAATGAAGAGGGAACTGAATATATATCACTCATACTTACTAATCAGTCAAGTCACATATTAAATTCTTTTTTGACTGCTGCATTAACACACATTAACCATGAACACCATAGAAACCACAAGAGAAGGAATAATTTTATTTACGATCGTGTGTACCCAGTACTGCTACAAACTAATTAAGGATCTGGCCCAGAGTGACCGCGTGCAGAGCTTAACATAGAAGTATGTAGATAGCCACCAAGTGACACCGTGTTCATACCACGTTCCTCTTGTGCCTTGAATAACGCTCCACAAGCTCTATGTAAACTTTCCAATTGCACGCAGCCCAAAATTTTATAGCCAATGAAATTATAAAGTGTGTCTCTCTCTCTCTCTCTCTCTCTCTCTCTCTCTCTCTCTCTCTCTCTCTCTCTCTCTCTCTCTCTCTCTCTCTCTCTCTCTTTCTCACACTTCCTAGTTAGTCGAGTAGAGTATATAAGAAGTTCCTTTGAAAGCGTATTATTCATCGAGCATTCCTCCCTCCACGAAGGTTTTGATCCTGTTTTGCTGACGGAGCTAAATCTGCTGATAGAATTGGATTTAGGACTGTATTCCCTGGCAACATCTGCTTTGGCAGCCACCTTGGTACAGTAACTATTTCTACTGCTGACCTTTCAGCTATTCTGCCTGCTCATCGAGGTTAGTGAAATAGAAGAAATAACTGCAGCGAAATGAAATGCATTTCTGCTTATGTCACGTACATAGCAATCGGTCTGGCAACGAGTGAGTAGAAGGCCATGAATACATCAGCCTGTTTGATCTCACATTGTTCCGCCGATCTGATGATTTCCATCCGGAGATAGGCTCCGCTGCTTCTGGGTATTGACAACATTGTTCGAATGCCACTGTTGATCCCAACAAACTGAGGAAGATCAGAGAAAGGGAAGGGAACTAATAGGAGATAGTTCCCAGCTATTATGGTTATATAGCACTTGCAAGGGATCAGGATAAGGATTTGGAATGAGACGGGGAGAACAAATGGTCCCCACCCACTTGGACAGTAGGGGATTGAACGCCGACCGGCATGAAGCGAGACCGTCGTTCTACCGTCCTTCCCAAGTGGTTGGACGGTACATCATAGAAGTGACTCATCTTACGTCAAACCCCTAGATTTCACATCAGTGAGATATATTGTCTTGTACACATAGGTCTCACCCACATAAAACGTTGTAACGCGTACTATAGTGAGTCCGTAGTGGACTTACCTGGCACAGGAGCGGGGCAAGTAGCACGGGCTATAGTGAGTCCGTAGTGGACTTACCTGGCACAGGAGCGGGGCTGTATGTGGTGACTAGTGTCTATGCTCCTAAATATGCTCCTGCTGGTCGAATTTCCAATGCTGGGTAAGTTCTGATACTGATGCATGCAAATAAGGTCCTATTAGAACATAGTGAATTGTTCCTTTTCCACATTAGGCTTAAAGGGTTGAGATTTGGGCATGGATCTAGGGGGTCTGGGTTTGGATTTAGGCATAGATCTGGGGGTCTGGATTGAGATTTGGGCATGAATCTGGGAGTTTGGATTTGGACAAGGATCTGAGGGTTGGGATTTGGGCATGCATCTGGGGGTCAGGGTTTGGATTTGGGCATGGATCTGAGGGGTCTGAATTTGGCTATTGGCGTGGATCTGGGGATCTCGGTTTTTATTTGGGCATGGATCTGGGGATCTCGGTTTTTATTTGGGCATGGATCTGGGGATCTCGGTTTTTATTTGGGCATGGATCTGGGGATCTCGGTTTTTATTTGGGCATGGATCTGGGGATCTCGGTTTTTATTTGGGCATGGATCTGGGGATCTCGGTTTTTATTTGGGCATGGATCTGGGGATCTCGGTTTTTATTTGGGCATGGATCTGGGGATCTCGGTTTTATTTGGGCATGGATCTGGGGATCTCGGTTTTTATTTGGGCATGGATCTGGGGATCTCGGTTTTATTTGGGCATGGATCTGGGGATCTCGGTTTTTATTTGGGCATGGATCTGGGGATCTCGGTTTTTATTTGGGCATGGATCTGGGGATCTCGGTTTTTATTTGGGCATGGATCTGGGGATCTCGGTTTTTATTTGGGCATGGATATGGGGATCTCGGTTTTTATTTGGGCATGGATCTGTGGAGTCTGGGTTTAGATTTTTTCTTGCATATGTGGGTTTGGGTTTGGGTTTGAATTACTGTTAACCAGTTGAGATAGTCTCATTGAGAAAAACTCGCCTTAATTTAATCTCAATCGTCGAACATCACTCCAAACTACGACGGACTAGATCCTAGGAGACGTGAATTGTATCCCTCTATCAAGGCCCACATTAAGTGAGATTCGAACCCCCGAAGACTTGTAATTCCGAGCATTCAGGAGTTTGGGAAATTATTATTTTACATAACTGAATATCTTAACAAAAAATGACATCATTCACGAATCTACTTTAACTGTGATGTATTTTGCTGTATTCGTGATTGTTTGGGCTTGTTTTGCATATTTGTTATGCATAATTAGAGCATTGTTTGCTTACTTAATTTTAGTTGTTTCTCTATTTGTTCCATCTCTTCTCCTTCTACCCTTTTCAGTCTCTCTCCTTTGTTGGTGTTTATTCTCCCCTTTCCTCTCTCTCTCTCTCTCTTCTTCCTACCAGGGGGCTTCCTCTCCCCTCCACCGTGCTCGTATTTTTACATCAGGTGAGCATTAATGGCCCTCTCTGGCTTAACTCACCACACACCTGCTCTAAGCCACACCTGTTCTAAACCATACCTGCTTTCCTTCACACACCTGATCTAAACTACAACTCTCCTCCATGATGCCATGCCCTCCTCCATCTTTAACCAGCCACCACACATGTCGTCTACCACACTTGCCCTCCCCCACACCTGAACCTTCACCACACCTGCCCTCCACCACACCTCAAACTTCACCATACCTCCCCTCAACCACACCTACCCTTTAATACAGCTGTTCTCCACTACAAGTTAGTCATAGCCCCGCTCTTGTGCCAGGTAAGTCCACTACGGGCTCACCATAGCCCGTGCTACTTGGAACTTTGTGTCCCCAGTAGCTGAATCCTAAACAACAAATGACACTATTAGTTTCAAAGACACTGTGATACAGTGGTTCAGTAATTCAGGTCACAGTGGTTCTGTGGTTCAGGCCACAAGGGTCCAGTAGTTGAGGACACAGTTTGGTCCAGTGGTCCAGGTTACAGTGGTCCAAGTTACAGCGGTCCAGGTTACAGTCTTCCAGGTTACAGTGGTCCCGCTGTGTCACGTCCTGCTAAACGAGGGACTGAAGTAAGTGCCTCCAGCCTGCACAAAGTTGCTCTAAATTGGCTCCTTGTATGTGAGAGGCAACGTCTGGCGGTGCTGAGGGTGTGGCGGTGGGCGACCAGTTGTGGTGGGGCAGCGAGGCTCCTGTTGTGGGTGTAGTGGTGGGCGACCAGTTGTGGATGGGCAGCGAGGCTCCTGTTGTGGGTGTAGTGGTGGGGGACCAGTTGTGGAGGGGCAGCGAGGCTCCTGTTGTGGGTGTAGTGGTGGGGGACCAGTTGTGGAGGGGCAGCGAGGCTCCTGTTGTGGGTGTAGTGGTGGGGGAGCAGCGAGGCTCCTGTTGTGGGTGTAGTGGTGGGCGACCAGTTGTGGAGGGGCAGCGAGGCTCCTGTTGTGGGGTGTAGTGGTGGGGGACCAGTTGTGGAGGGGCAGCGAGGCTCCTGTTGTGGGGTGTAGTGGTGGGGGACCAGTTGTGGAGGGGCAGCGAGGCTCCTGTTGTGGGTGTAGTGGTGGGGGACCAGTTGTGGGGGAGCAGCGAGGCTCCTGTTGTGGGGTGTAATGGTGGGGGACCAGTTGTGGAGGGGCAGCGAGGCTCCTGTTGTGGGGTGTAGTGGTGAGCGACCAGTTGTGGGGGAGCAGCGAGGCTCCTGTTGTGGGCGACCAGTTGTGGAGGGGCAGCGAGGCTCCTGTTGTGGGTGTATAATGACCCAACACATCAAGCCACAACGACATTTGCTAGTAGAAGGAGTTAACGACCACTCATTGAACGTAAAGGTTAGGTAGAATTATTTACAATCTTCCGAGACTGAGCACCACCAAGAGTGTTTATAGAGCAGATGAGAGGTCAGAGGTCACGTCGAGGAGGGTAAACTGGTTCTCAATCCTGAAAAAAAGCATCTTAGATCTTATACTGTTAGTACAGTGTCCTCGTACAGATATTCTTGTCCTATCTTGAAGCAAAACAAGGAGCTATGGACCGTATGATTGGTGAAGGAGGTTGGTGATGGTGTCCTGAGCTACACAAGGAGGTTAGTGAAGGTGTCCTGAGCTACACAAGGAGGTCAGTGAAGGTGTCCTGAGCTACACAAGGAGGTTGGTGAAGGTATCCTGAGCTACACAAGGAGGTTGGTGATGGTGTCCTGAGCTACACAAGGAGGTCAGTGAAGGTATCCTGAGCTACACAAGGAGGTCAGTGAAGATGTCCTGAGCTACACAAAGAGGTTAGTGAGGGTGTCCTGAACTACACAAGGAGGTCAGTGAAGATGTCCTGAGCTACACAAGGAGGTTGGTGATGGTGTTCTGAGCTATACAAAGAGGTTAGTGAAGATGTCCTGAGCTACACAAAGAGGTTAGTGAGGGTGTCCTGAGCTACACAAGGAGGTCAGTGAAGGTATCCTGAGCTACACAAAGAGGTTAGTGAGGGTGTCCTGAGCTACACAAGGAGGTCAGTGAAGATGTCCTGAACTACACAAGGAGGTCAGTGAAGATGTCCTGAGCTACACAAGGAGGTCAGTGAAGGTGTCCTGAGCTACACAAGAAGGTTAGTGAAGGCGTCCTGAGCTACACAAGGAGATTAGTGAAGGCTTCCTGAGCTACACAAGGTGATAAAGAAAATATTCCTGTGTTACACAAGGCGTTTTCATTCCATATTATCCAGTTTTCACTGTAATTTCAATTAGATAATATAAAGATTCACGGCTGATTTTACTAATCATAAAACAAAGACAATTAGCGTTGCGCAAGCAAAGAATACATGTTCACTTTACACACACACAGAGTTGGCTTTAAGGTCTCAGTTGTATGACTCTCTTAAGCGGAGGCTCGATTATTTTTATCCGAATCCAATATCCCGCATACTCTTGGGGTTCCTTGCAATCCAAATCAACAAAGATCAAGAGATTTTATGTTGCTAAATTTAATTAAATGTAAACAGAGGGAGATTAAGAGCATGCAATATATATATATATATATATATATATATATATATATATATATATATATATATATATATATATATATATATATATATACCACACACCAGAAAATGAAGGGACGACGATGTTTCGGTCCGTCCTGGACCATTGGCAAGTCGATAATGGACCATATCAATGGACCTGGACCATTATCATGTCGGGCTGCAGTTAGACCCGACCCGCGGGTCTAACCCATGGTCTTAATTTGCCTATTAAGAACATTTGAAATTGAAATTTTAGTGTGGTTAAAACAAAATTGAGGCCTCACAAATCAGTCTTATCGTATGAACGAGTTGCAGCTCTGATAATTAAGCTATAAGGAAATGAGTTTTCTGTGGCGAAGATTACTGGTAAATAACTATATTTAACGCATAGCTAAATGTTTCGGTCAAGCATATCGCCAAACGTTTGTGTTCCAAACGTAAAATAAAAAAAAATCTCTTTCTTGAGGGGGAGTAACGAATCGATTCCACATGAAATCTAATTGACGATATATTCATCCACTTAGACTGGACGGTAGAGTGACGGACCCGCTGCCTGCAGGGACGGAGCTCGATTCCCGGCGGTCCATGTGGTGAGACACCTTTTTTCAGTCCGTCCTTATATCCGAGCTCCTTATCCACATGTACCATCCAGGGGCTACATTGTCATTTTGGCTTACCTTGTTGTTGTTGTTAAAGATTCGCTACCTGGAACAAAGTTCCAAGCAGCACGGGCTATGGTGAGCCCGTATTGGTTTACCGCTTTTTCTTCATAATTACCTCACCTCTACTTCCAGTTGCAAAAAAAAAATTAATAAAGCAAATAGAAAAACAAGTAAATGTCTGGAAATCAACTGAAGGTTCCGAAAATATGGCATTTTTTATCTTTTTAGCTAGTTGAAAAACCTAATTCAAGTTTTGGTCAAAGTTTCCAAGAACGGGGCCCAGTGATTCGTTACTGCAATTTCCATCTCATATATGTAAATTCTGATTGGTCGGTGCAACTCGGGACCTGCGCAGTGAGAGGATGACGGAGCGGGGCACGACAGTAGACTGTCGTTATCCCAGGACGATCACCCTTAACTTCCTGTCTCCGCTTTCCCTTTATTAAATTATCATATGAGGGTTCATATATATGCTTGGCTTACTTGGCGTAGGTTTTGTTTTTCCCAGGTGAAGCGAGAGAGAGAGAGGGAGGCCTCTGCATGGCTGGCCTCGTTCGTCTGTGTCCCGCAGTGATGTTGAACGTTCAGCTCCTCAGAGGTTTTCATATAATTAAAAGACCAAAAATATTAATTGTAAATATTAATTAAAATATTAATTAATGCAGCCCGTCCTCATGCACACAGCCCGTCCTTATAAACACAGACCGTCCTCATCAACAATGACCAACAATTAATGCAGCCGCCAAACACACACGCGACTCACAACTGATGATGTTCGAACTTTTCTCAAACTGTGCTTCGCTCTCGACTTCTGTTCAAACTACAAGTCTGTAAATGTTCACTTACATGTTGCGAATACCAAGAATTGCCACCCGAACCTAAACATCTAACCGAACCTTGGCCTAACTGTACATCAGATATTAGCATATAAATTATTCGACAACCAACTCATCAGAAAAGAAAGAGAATGACGTTGCAGACGATGAGTCGCAATAACGTGGCTAAAATATGATGACCAGACCACACACTAGAAGGTGAAGGGACGACGACGTTTCGGTCCATCCTGGACCATTCTCAAGTCAATTGTGAGAATGGTCCAGGACGGACCGAAACGTCGTCGTCACTTCACCTTCTAGTGTGTGGTCTGGTCATCAGAATGACGTTGATTCGCTCCGACCTGAACCATTATCAAGTCGTGTAAAGAAAAGTAACAAAGAAAATCGTTATATAAGGTAAGAATGAGATGAAAAGAGAGGTTAAACATTATACCGTAAGAATACGGAGTAATTTGAATACGAAAACTACAGAAGGCCAAATGGCGAAGGGAACCAGGTGTGTAAGAGTCAAAATAGATGCGCAACAGAAGAAAGAAAAACAATGAGCCTAGAAGGGATAAAACTAAGTCAGATCACGTTAGTTAAGAAGGTTTGAGTATATACAATTGAGTATATACTGAGACAGGAAAGAGTCAACAGCAGCAAAGCCAGGACTAAGGTTTACGTTTGAGCATGTGGTGTGTGTTAACACGCCGTCTGCGAAGAATAGAGACCGAAAATATAATTTTAGACGACCAATCTAAAGATGATTCGAGTCCCTAACATGACAAAAGAGAACATTGCATCAGCACACTTAACACTTCTTTTATGTTCATTTCCCCTGTCATCACGGCCAGATTCATCAGAGAATTGGAGAGAACAAGAGGAAAAGGAGTAGGACATAAAATGTACACCAGCACCATTGAAAGCAGGAGGAGCAGACCTAACCTAACCTAACCTAACCTAACCTAACCAGATTCCCTGGAAACACAAACCGAAACTGTCTATTTTCCGCTTGTTACAACTTGTAATAAAGTTGTTAAATCTTGGCTTAACGTGTTTATGACGTATTAGAACGTTGTTACAACTTGCTATATTGGTTGTTATAACTGGTTAGGAGGTGTTAATACTTGTTCGAACGTTGTACCAACGTCGTAGTTTCGGTGTGTGTTTGGCGGGTTACCACAAAATGTGTCGGCATGTCGAAAGGCGAGTTTTATATCAAGAGGACGAACGGAATTAATGGGACTTTTGAGTTCAGATATGATGGGGAGGCACAGAACAGTGTTTCTAGTGTTGGAAGCGTGTTTAGGATGAAAGAATGCTCTTTTACTCTGATAATAATCACAGTTGATATAATTTAAGGGATAACAAAAGTGAGAAAAACTTATAAAGAAGAGAAATTTCAGAATCAAGAAACTGAGGGTCATTGCTACCTAGGGCCCAGAGGACGAGGGAAGCGAAAATACTTTTCTTTACAGCAGGAGAATAGTTGGAAAAGAAATGAATGAACATCACACTGTGCATAGACTTGCGGTAGACAAAAAGAAGACAGACACAGCTATGTATGAACATCTTGGAAAGAAAAATATGAATTTGATTTCCATTCAATTCTGAAATTGATAGATGGAGCCGGACTGTTGAGAGAGGAGAGGAGATAAAAAAACTTGGGAAAACATTAGAGTCCTGAGGCCAACGAGCAAAGATATCATCAACATAGCGAAATGACAGAGAGAAGGAATGGTATCAATAGTGAGAAGAACAATTTCAGAGTCTTCAATAAACACTGAAGTTTCACTCACGGATGCTTCACTCACTGAGGCTTCACTCACTGAGGCTTCACTCACTGAGGCTTCACTCACTGAGGCTTCACACACCAAGGCTTCACTCACTGAGGCTTCACACACTAAGGCTTCACACACTAAGGCTTCACACACTGAGGCTTCACACACCAAGGCTTCACACACCAAGGCTTCACTCACTGGAAGGGCTCTCAGTCGACCAAGGTATCGAGTACCTTAAAACTGGGGAAAGGTTGTTATCAGAAAAGTCAGTAACGGAAGTGCTGGTAACGAGACGCGGACCATCTATATAAAGCATTAACTGAAGCTCGTGTTACTCTTTAAAATTATTATCGTGGAAAAAAAAATAAATGAATTAAGTTGATACGAATGTATGCAGAACAAATTTCTAATATGTTTTTTGTTCTTATTCTAATCATGTTTATATATAAAACGAAGAATCTTTTTTTTTCCTTAAGGCGTTGTTATGACGGATCTCTAAAGGTTTTTGATAACAAAGACCTTTGCTCTGGTGCCCACCTGTTCTTGTCATTTCAATTATGCGTCCTGTATTCAGGTGAGAGATAAAATGGGATATTTATTTTTCCATCTCTTTTCCTTCTTCTTTAATCTCTCTCTCTCTCTCTCTCTCTCTCTCTCTCTCTCTCTCTCTCTCTCTCTCTCTCTCTCTCTCTCTCTCTCTCTCTCTCTCTCTCTCTCTCTCTTTCTCTCTTTCTCTCTCTCTCTCTCTCTCTCTGTTCTTCCCCCTGTGGACATTGCCTCGGCGTAGCAGAGGAGCGTGTTATACACTAACGACCTGGAGTACAATTATAAAAGCAGCATATGAAGTCTCGTTTTCTATTCGATGGAGTGGAGTGTGACTAAGCTCTTTAATGTGACTCCACACTGCCTGAATGTTGCCTCGGGCGATTTTTAAACTCCCCGTTTCCACTCCATCAGAAAGTAGACTCGACCACGAGTTCAAAGCTCCTAGGAGGCTAAAGCGTTTTTTCTGCATGCGATAGAAATTAGATTGAAGATTTTGATACGCTTTGTTGAGGTGATGGATAGATCTGGTTTGAGGTAATCAAGCATGTATGGTTCAGAAAAATCTTTCTAGCTTATCAAATGGTTATGAGTGCACCTAGAATATCCCCGCTTGTGGGTCGGTGGATCCTATATTAGGACCAGGAATTGGATTGCATTGATATTTCCTCTTCGGAAGTCTGTGTTCTACCTGAAGGTCGTGCGGTGGAAGACCAAACTCGAGTGGTCTTCACCGGGAAAAACTCTGAACAAACCCTGTTATCTTGCTGGGTAACAGAGCTGTGGCCCCTCCGGTTCAATTTATCATGAAACTTAAATTTAAAAGCAAAAACTTTGAATAATTTCTGCCTTTGATATTTGAAGTTATGAGCCCAATTCATATCAAAATGCGTGGTATTTCCCAGGCATTAAATATGCAGAAAGATACTGACCACCTCGTCATGATCTCTTCTCTGGAAACAATGCTAGTTTGTGCAAAATAACAACATTGGGAACCATTGGGCTATACGAGGCTGCCTCTATTTATAAGATACCATTCTTATTCATATATATGTCTAACCTACGCTTGAAACAATCTAGCGTTTCCACATCTATTATGTTGGTAATCCCATACATGTTCGGGTAAAACTCGTCTTGCATGATTAATAAATAAGTTTCATCGAGTACTGGAATCATAAAGGGTTGTAAATGTGGTGCCAGTTTTAAATACGAAATAAATGACTTACGTCGAACTATGAGCTAATCGACTAGCATTTATTGTAAGAAAATTGATTGAGTTGGTAATAGTAGAAGCCATTCATTTACGTAGATTAATGAATGTTCCCCAACACGGTTCATAGTTGCTCGGATTTAACACATATTCTCTCTGTCTTTTCCTGTATATTCACATTGTTCACAGTGGAAATAATTAATAGTTTGCTTCACGAAAGATATTTGAGGATTCCCTGGAGAACATAACGGAGAATATATCCAGATAATTATGAGGACGACTATATAGCACTATATAGTCTATATAGACTATATTGGAAGGAATGTCAGGAAAAGGATATAGGATAGGACGGAGGGATGGAAGGGTGCCCAGCCACTTGAACCATCGGGAATCGAACACCGACCTGCAAGAAGCGAGGACGTCGCTGTACCGACCAATCCAAGTGGTTGGGAATACAAAAATACAACACACACAAAAAAATCAACGTGGATAACGCTCTCCTGAACGCGGGAATCTGTTATTATAATTTAGATAAAGTCGAGGTCAATAATGAACAAAAGTTTGGAATGTTGCAATTAAAATTTCACGGCAAAATTCCCTGTAAATGAGGCCTGCGGTTTATGGCTCAACCTCCACTAATTAAATGCAAGTAATTAATAAATAATTCTATGGAAAAGTGATTTTAATCTCGCATGCAGAACACACGCAGTTTTCCTGGGATCCTCGACGCTAATAACATGTATGTTTACGTGTGTGTGTCAGTTTGGATTAAAGCGATTCTAACCAAATTACCATGAACGAATATTTCAGGCTGTTAGGGTTAATTTTAGCTCTGGCCAATTATTTTGTTCATTTTGTTCCCATACTCAAAACATACATGCCTCATTGTGTGAACATACATCCACATACTAATAATGTGAACATACATTCACACACACACACACACACACACACACATTCACATGTTACTATTGCATAAGTGACATATGAATGTGTGCATAATTACCATGGTAATATTGTTCACATATACACACACATAGGTTCCATCTATGTACCTACACTCACTAAGCATAATTTAGAACGAGGGATCGACCACCTTAACAAATCATGTACTTAGAAACTTTTTTTTTCAGGGTATTTTTGGATTTCAAGCGAGTCTTCGCCCTGAAGAAGAGCGCCGATACCCCACTAATTATTTTTTAGACTTTTGGGACATGTAGAAAGTGTTCAACAATGATCCTTGAGCCCAGAACTCAAACTGTCTGCCCTGAAATTTTCACAGTCTCGACCAGTACATCAGAAGTAGATTGTTTTTAAGTACAGTTTACATAAGTTTCTGTGTTTTAAGTACATTGTACAGAAGTTCTGGTGTTTTTAAGTACATTGTACAGAAGTTCTGGTGTTTTTAAGGACATTGTACAGAAGTTCTGGTGTTTTTAAGTACATTGTACAGAAGTTCTGGTGTTTTTAAGGACATTGTACAGAAGTTCTGGTGTTTTTAAGTACATTGTACAGAAGTTCTGGTGTTTTTAAGGACATTGTACAGAAGTTCTGGTGTTTTTAAGGACATTGTACAGAAGTTCCGGTGTTCTTAAGTGCATAATACAGAAGTTCCGGTGTTTTTAAGTATATTATACAGAAGTTCCGGTGTTTTTAAGTATATTATACAGAAGTTCCGGTGTTTTTAAGTATATTATACAGAAGTTCCGGTGTTTTTAAGTATATTATACAGAAGTTCCGGTGTTTTTAAGTATATTATACAGAAGTTCCGGTGTTTTTAAGTATATTATACAGAAGTTCCGGTGTTTTTAAGTATATTATACAGAAATTCCGGCGTTTTTAGGTACAAATTGAAAGTTCCGTAACATAAACGCTTCATCGGATCACCGAGCTTGGTCAGGTGGGTGAGCAACCGTGACTTAAACTCAACGAATTCTGAGCGATGGTTCGTTCTTCCTACGGGAGAGACAGCGAACGTCACTAACGCTTGCAATGGAGGCGATTGGCCAGTTGTGCGTCAACCCTAACCAATCACCTTAGCAGATCAATAAATTAACAACAATGAATATTACATGGAAGTGGCTTATCTTTTGTTTGACATTTGGATAACGACCGATAATTTCATCTATAAGATATAAAATAATGAATACAAAACAAAATGTTTCACGTGTATAAATCATCAGCGGCTTTTATTAGATTAGATTTATGTTTCGAGGATATTGTCCTATTTTTAGTATTTTATAAACTGTGTCTCGTTATATTTTAATGAAGGCGACTATATATATATATACATATATATATATATATATATATATATATATATATATATATATATATATATATATATATATATATATTTATATATATATATATACAAGTAACGTGATCTGCGACTCATCCGAAGTCTGTAGGTGTCCCAAGTCCATCGATCAGAGTGGACGCAGGTATTGTGTGAAACCTTGATTTGGTCTCAGGTCAATGGCTCAGAACACCTAGAGGATTGAGTTGAATTCCAGGTTACATTACTTATAGCATATCGTGGTCCAGTGGTTTAAGGCATCTTTGGAATACGCAGAGTGCAGGTTCGAACCCTCTGCATGACTCTAACTGATTTTCTCATTATTATTTTTATTATTATTATTATTGTTATGAAGAGCAGTGCTCCGGTGCTCCTTGCAGAGAAAATATGGTCCAAGCCCTCATAAAGTGGGCCGGGTTGGGAGAACTTTATGAAAAGTGTCTCCAGGAGATAAAGTCATTGACCATTGTTTGCTGCAACAAATGGGTTTCTATAAAGTGCATTTTCTTTATTCTATGCATGAAAAGAATACCTTATCAGGTTCGATGTGTTATTCAGTTAGAGAGTGGTACCCGGCATTGCTCGGGTCGCAGACGCTTCAAGTTTCCTACACACACTCTTCAGCACAATAACCAGCTACACTAAACACTATCTTCATCACTGTGAACATCACTACTTACAGTCTGCATCGTTGTAACCATGTTCACTGCACACAAACTGATACACTGTAACCAACTACACTACACACACACGACCTTTCTCCTCACTGTAACCATCTTAAATTAAACAATGTCTGCACCTCTGTAAACATCACCACCGAACACAGGCATCGCTGGGTCCACAAGCTTCCCCTCTTCTCAACATTCCCAGCTCTTACTTCGCTATCCTCCTTATTTATCACCTTCCGACTCCTTCACCAACTTATCTCAACTTCACCATCATTCCTACCCTTCACTACCGTCCATCTCCTTAACCAACTTCCCTCTCCAGCACTTCTTTTCCTCACCATTACTAATTTCCTTACCCTTCACCACCCCCGGCCCACCCCTACCCTTCATCCCTGTAACCATTTTCACTAAACAATGTTTTCATCAATAAGCATTATAAATCATGAAACAATTCGTCAATAAGCATTATAAATCATGAGACAATTCGTCAATAAGCATTATAAATCATGAAACAATTCGTCAATAAGCATTATAAATCATGAGACAATTCGTCAATAAGCATTATAAATCATGACACAATTCGTCAATAAGCATTATAAATCATGAGACAATTCGTCAATAAGCATTATAAATCATGACACAATTCGTCAATAAGCATTATAAATCATGAGATAATTCGTCAATAAGCATTATAAATCATGAGACAATTCGTCAATAAGCATTATAAATCATGAGACAATTCGTCAATGAACATTATAAATCATGAGACAATTCGTCAATAAGCATTATAAATCATGAGACAATTCGTCAATAAGTATTTAATTAATCCCGAATTCCCGAATTCACCTTCACTTTTAAGTGAAGAAATCTAGGGATGCTGCCAGCCACCTTTCACCGATTTTGAGGGGGATCGTTATTCTGCCTTTACCTCCACCGCTTCATAATAGGACCAATAAGACTGACCCAGACCATCCTATGTCCGTCGCGTACCCCATACCATTCTCCCTGCAAAGTTGGGTGAGGCTAGTCTCTAGAAACTGATCTCCAACCTTGGACAGACATATATACCCATTGTGGGCCTTCTTAACTTTCATGCTGATGACTACAATTTATGGTTACTCACATTTATGCATCTTGATCTAATAACCATAGAAAATGTGTTTTGTTAATGGCCTGGTGTTGCAATAATTTAGTTAATATTTTCTTGAAAACGCTGCAGAAGAAGGCAGATGCTGCAGCAGGGAAGAAGAAGAAGATGCTGCAGTAGGGAAGAAGATGCTGCAATAGCGTCATTAACACTACAGGAGCAGGTGCTTCAGTATGGAGTTCATCTGGTCGATAGGGTTCGGGTGGCCTCAGAAATGGGCTCTAAAATTGCTTTAATTTCTTCAGAAATTTACTGAACTGAGAACTGATAATTGCGAGTGTGTGGCATAGAGCCAGGGTGGCGTTGGGGGGGACAGAATGTATCCGAGGGAGGGGTAATCCTTACTGTGGGAAGGGGGTGGTGGCTCAGTGATGGTGGAGGTGGAATCATGATGGGAGAGTAGCCTTAAATTTAGGGGTGCAGCCGTGGAATGGGTGGAGGTGCTACAGCCCATTGTGGCTGTATATTTAGTTTTGATGCTATGTACTAGATGGAGTTTCCTTCTTTGTATCTCAAAAGAACCTATTCTAAGACAACCTAACCCGCTTACATCATCCCTATCAAACTTAATGTTGTCTAATGAAGTCTAACTTCTAATTTCTTTGATCTAAGTTAATCTAACTAGACCAAACCTTAGTCTAAGCTAACTTACCCTAGTCTAATGTGACCTAACCTCATCTAATCTAAGTTTAAGCTAAAATATCCAACTTAACGTAATTGTATTTTTACTTAATACTTAATATTTTTACTTAATAACTTAAGTAACTTAACCTAAGTTTAGTTTATCTAGCCTAACCAAACTTAACTTAGCATAAGCTATTATAACCTAACCAATCATAACCTAAATCTCAGTCTAGTTAACCTAGCCAAACCTAACTTAACATAGCATAAGCTAATATAACCTAACCTAACCTAACCTGGTCTAACTTAAACCGGACAAACCTAACCTAATCACATTTGCACTTAGAAAGATTGCATGAATCCTGAGGAGTCGTTGGTTGAAAGCATGATTGCTTTCAAGTGGAAATCTCAGTTGTGTAATATCCGTGGCGGAAGATCTGAAGTGAGCTTCAAATAGCTCTTCTCTCGCAGAGTGACTTACAACAGCTGTTTGGGAGAACCCAGAAGTTACAAAAGTCAGTAGAATGGGTCCTATGAGAGCCTGAAGGTAAGAGAACTATAGCATCAATTCTAAGCAAAGTTTAACCACGAAACGTAGAGTGGTTCCATGAGCATAAGAATTATAACCTTGTAGCAAAATTAATTACTATTTTTTAAACAGTAAGACAGTCAAACTGTCTTGATCCTGGGCTTGTCTTAGGCAATCAAGAGGACTGACCTAAGCCAAAGTAAGAGTGTAGGTACAGTGAATAGTGTTAACAGTGCCAAAGTGTTAGCAGAACACTTTGTTGTGGGTGGATCTGACACATTGAATCAGTGACACAAATATTGACAAATGTAACAGTGCCACAGCTGCAGTAGAATTTGTGAGGACGGTTTGCCCTGTGAAGGGCAATCACGATTACAGAGCAGTGTATTTACTGTGCCAACTGGACTACAGTGCCAGGGAGAGGGTCTCAAGAAGCTCCAGAGCGCAGGTATTTGCATGGGTGGACGTATATTAATAACAATTTATAGACAAGTGGAGGCCTATGTTAGAATGGTCTACCGAAACCGGGAGCATGGGCCTGCCCTGGAGGTATTAAGCAGTCAACAGGATATATGGGAGTCCGGATCCTTTACCTCGTGAAGAATCCTCACGTGGTGCGTCCACACGCAACAAAGGTGAGAGGAACACTGAGGCATTGAACACTGAACAAGACAATCACTATGGTTTGCAAGAACACCAAACCAAGCAAATCTGAGTCATATGTTGACCAAACCACACACTAGATGATGAAGAGACGACGACGTTTCGGTCCATCTTGGACCATTATCTTAGTCGTATATTCATATGAATCAAAGATTGATCTTCTCGTTCAGGAGGATGAAAAAAACGAAATGAGAGTCGTCTCAAAATATTGGGTGAGAGTGAGAACGTCTTCAACTTGCGAAGACGTCGCTATCCATCTCTATGTAAACTTAGAAGTGAAGACCTCGCAAGAAGTATTTGGAGACACTGACAATTTACCTCTTGCGTTGCGTCTGTCTCTGGCAAGATATATGCCTCCGGATTTACTGGAGAAGTATGGCGGTCCCTTGACACAAACATGCATCACGAGGTCTGAAAAGTTAGAGAATATGTTTCAGATGTGGTCAAGTTTCACTTGGTGTTCGTGAAGTTCCTGGTATTATGCTTCCTCTTGTGATCTCGGCTGATCATACTATCTTGAAGTTATCTTGAGATGATTTCGGGGCTTAGCGTCCCCGCGGCCCGGTCCTCGACCAGGCATCCTTTTTGTTACACATCTCAGGAAACAGCCCGTTGCAGCTGTCTAACTCCCAGGTACCTATTTATTGCTAGGTGAACAGGGGCATCATGGGTGAAACAAACTCTGCCCATTTGTTTCTGCCTCCGCCGGGGATCGAACCTGGAACTTAAGGACTACGAATCCCGAGCGCTGTCCTCTCAGCCGTCAGAAGGTCAGGCTCAACCGTTCAATAGTATTTTACGCATTCACGAAATAATTGTGAAAACGCATGGTTCACAAGCCATAAATCACTAAGATCTTTATGACCCGACTAGGATTGGGACCTGCATTACCAGGGCTCATCCCACTACCATTCACAGTACAAATACAACTTCACCAGTAATTGCCTCTAAGGATGGGTTAGTTCTGGAGCTTATTAACTAAACTTCATGTACTTGGAAGTGAAGTTGTGGAGGCCAACTTTAACACAGCTTTAAATGTAAACAGAACAGAGCCCTGGAACCTATTCACCAGTGGATTGAGAGGTGGGACCAAAGAACTGTGGCTCATCCTTCCCACAATTACAGCCAGGTGAGAACACCTGGGCCTGCTAACAACCATGATAACTGACTACGGGTTTAAGTTCTAGAGCGTAATGTGGGCCGTAACTCAAGCACCCACAGGCAGCCTCGGCCTCCCCAATGGTAATACTGGGAGATAAACTTACATCTTCTTTACGACTTTCACTTAATCCGAAGTAGGGTGTTTTCCTCCTCAAGAGCAAACCTCATTTTCTTAATGGTTGCTGTGATTAAGGCGGCTTCTCTGTTTATCTCTAGTTAACATAACAAATATGTGTTGGCCCTGCACCAGATGTGCTTCTCAGTGCCTTTCAGAGTCAAAATGCACATCAGACCACGATAATAGGTGTCTATGCTTAGATCTTCTCTGTGACAGAGCTATACTTCAAGATGTGTGCGAAAATACTATTTAGAGTATATACATAACATGGATTATAACGAACAGATACTTAATCTAGTCTATAGTGAATAAATATATAATGTGTGTATTATATAGTGAACAGGCATGTAATGCATAGCCATTATGCTGAGTATAGCATACAGTCATATCATGTAAACTAGAGTGAGGATTATTTACAGTAAAGAGATATGAAACATAATGTCAACTATAGTGAGGCTTATTCACAATAAAGAGATATGATACCCTATGTAAACTATAGTAAACAAAAAAAGGCAAATTAGGCGACCAACATATGATGCAGACTATGTAAACAAACACATTATATACACCAAAGTATGAGCATAATTTGTCTTTAAAAAAACAATGCATACTAAAACAGACACAAAATCGAGGACAACAGGCATAAACAGGAGAATAAGAACACGGCAAATAGTGTTCTTAATGTTCTTCAATTCTTGAACAGTAAGATTATTAAATTACAAAATTGTTAAATAAATTTGGTAAATTACCAAATTTGCCAAATTTAGTAAACTATTTGGCAAAGTTGAGCAACATATTGTAAACTTAACACATTTTTGGGGGCGAATTTTCTCACTGCATTTATTATTATAATATGTGCGACGTGCTTTGCTACGGCAAACTTAAAAAAAAATCAGTGGATAACAAAGCTTGAGACCAATAGAATCAACATTCTTTAACTCTTCATTTAAGAGTTCCGGACTAACAGCCCGAAGAGCTCTTAGATACATAGAAAAAAAAATTGATTGTTTCACATTGTATCTATGCCCTGAGACATAATGAATATGAGATAAATTATTCGTAGGCTTTCTGTAAACACTAAACTTTAGTGAAAAGTCTTTCCTATGAATAAATAGATCTAGAAATGGCAATTCAGTTATATAGACTTTCAATTACATAGACTCCCCATCTTCCTAGTTAAAGATGGACATGGGGCTCAACCCCACCAACCCAATGTTGGTGGTCGGTTGGATACAATCACTGTGGCTGGATACAATCACAGTGACTGGATACAATCACTGTGGTTGGATACAATCACTGTGGCTGGATACAATCACTGTGGCTGGATACAATCACTGTGGCTGGATACAATCACTGTAGTTGGATACAATCACTGTGGCTGGATACAATCACTGTAGTTGGATACAATCACAGTTCACCATGCAAAGCTGTTTGAGGTTGACCGCAACACTCTGCCTATCAACTTCGAACAGACAGACAGACAGACAGACAGACAGACAGACAGACGTGCTCTCTGATAGATATAGATGACCTTCTCTTGGGAAGAAAGTTGAGAATTAACTCTCCAAAAGCTCATTATACAATTTCATATAGTCTTATGTTAATAGAGGTTCCTCACGGGCTCACCATAGCCCGTGCTACATGGAACTTTGTTCCAGGTAGCGAATCTTTAACAACAACAACAGAGGTTCCCGTATAATAGGTGGGACAGATTCTGTTTCGTTGACTATATCATCAGTGGAAAGCGTTATTGAGTAGGAACCTACCTTAAGAACTTGAATAGAGAGTAAGAACTTGAGTAAGTAACAACTTGAGAAGAGTAAGGACCTGCCTTACTCTACTGAGTTCCTCCACGTCAACCTTCTTCCAACTGGGCTGTGTGTGTGTGTGTGTGAGAGAGAGAGGGTGCTGTTGAAACAGTCGTCGACAACTCTATGTACCTGTAAGGATACTAACTATACAAACATTAAGTCACATTCATTTGCTTCCTTCCAACAGTGTGGAAACCACCATTCCTTAAGGAGACTGTTACATCTGGGAAAGGCAGTTTACATTCACCCTCCATCTCGTTAGTGAAACTTAAAAAGGAACTTCGCTTGAATGCATCCTTAAGCTGTAGCAAACGTTCAATATACGATACGTACAAGATTATGTCATTAACATACATACAGTAGACGTCAAGTTTTATGTCTATGTTAGAAAGAACTTTCTGATCTTTAGGAGCTACGTAAAAATTCCCAAGTAGGACACCTAGGGAATTAACCCCCTGATACCACCTGCTTGTTTCAGCAGTAGAGTATTATAAATAGAACAGATTCGGCAGTGTTGACTACATCAGAGGTACAGATCTCGTCTGGGACAACAATTTCAGAGCTTGCTCAGAACACCAATTGCAGAGCTTGCTCAGAACACCAATTGCAAAGCTTGCTAAGAACACCAATTGCAGAGCTTGCTCAGAACACCAATTTCAGAGCTTGCTCAGAACACCAATTGCAAAGCTTGCTCAGAACACCAATTGCAGAGCTTGCTCAGAACACCAATTGCAAAGCTTGCTCAGAACACCAATTGCAGAGCTTGCTCAGAACACCAATTGCAGAGCTTGCTCAGAACACCAATTGCAGAGCTTGCTCAGAACACCAATTTCAGAGCTTGCCCAGAACACCAATTGCAGAGCTTGCTCAGAACACCAATTGCAGAGCTTGCTCAGAACACCAATTGCAGAGCTTGCTCAGAACACCAATTGCAGAGCTTGCTCAGAACACCAATTGCAGAGCTTGCTCAGAACACCAATTTCAGAGCTTGCCCAGAACACCAATTGCAGAGCTTGCTCAGAACACCAATTGCAGAGCTTGCCCAGAACACCAATTGCAGAGCTTGCTCAGAACACCAATTGCAGAGCTTGCTCAGAACACCAATTGCAGAGCTTGCTCAGAACACCAATTAGACAGTTCGTTCGGGAAACCTTTGTCACACAAGTGACAAAGAAAACCGAATGACAAATGAGTGTAAATTTAATTATCTTGCTTGGCTTTTTTGTCCCTTCCGTCAGAATATAAATTGCTTTACAAATTTTGGTCCAGTAGAGAAAAAGATTCCTCTGGTCTGTAATGGTCCGGCAACACTACTACGTCAGTGACAATGGCTGCAATGTAGTCTTGCATTTTATTATCCACTAACTAACTTGAGCAATTTTTGGTGCAGTCGAGAGCTGGACTTCGTAAAGGAGAACTCTTAGAGTCAAGGAGGCTCTTGTATAGGAAAAATTGTTGTCTTTAAAATTATATAATTTCTAACATTTCCTGTAAATTATATTCCACTTCAGATGCATAACTCAAATTTGTTTTTATTGAATATGTGGCGGATTTTTAACTGCATTGCTTTATTTTTATCTCCCGCATCGTCTCCCACAGCATCCACTTCCAGTCACCCACCTTCCCCCTCCCTTCCTCCCTCCCATCCTTCATCCCATGCCCCCCCTTCAACCCATGCTACCTATACCCTCCCTCTCTCCCTCCCTCCAAATCTCCTTCCTTCCCTCCCTCCGTCAATCCATCCATCTTCCTCTCCAGGTCTGTTAATCAGCTTCCCTCGGAAGAGGGAAAACACCAGCTATAAGATTTATGTTATCACGAAACACAACACAACAATCAGGATTGAGCAGGAAAAGTTTACTCGCGCCAGCGTGACCACAGCCCAAGAGGCACCGGCAAATTACCGGACGTGAGAAAAAACGCTAAAAATACAGAACGAATGATATCCTAATGGGTGCGTCTGATATGCTGCCGTTTAAATACGTAATTGGTTACCATGAAAGCTGTGTAATACACGTAAAAAATGCAAGCTTTCGTCTGGTGTAGGAGAGATTACTTCATTTATTATGAATTTGAAACTAAGTAAACATGATGGATGTGTAAAGATGGAATGCGAGAAATACAGTTGGTGTATCACGCTAATAGATACATAATGTATCTATTAGCGTGATACCTAGCGTGATTTCCTGGGTGGTGGGGCAGATATGTGTTTTATATCAGAATTAAAGGTCACTATAGCACCATCTTTCCTGCCTCGTGTCGCCTGTAGATGGAGCTGCTTCTGGGACTGTTGAAGTCCCTACCCCGCCTTCCTTCCCACAACCCAACCACTTGGGCTACACGGTAGAGCGACAGTCTCGCTTCATGCAGGTCGGCGTTCCATCCCCGGCCGTCCACAAGTGGTTGGGCACCATTCCTTTCCCCCGTCCCATCCCAAATTCTTATCCTGACCCCTTCCCAGTGTTATATAGTCGTAATGGCTTGGCACCTTCAACTGAAAATTCCCTCCCTCCCTCCCTCCCTCCCATCATCGTCCTCATTTTCCTCCTCCTCGTCCTCTTCCTTCTCCCCCTTCCCTTCTCTCTCACGTGACCCCTACACTCTCCCACTCCACTAACCCATCAGTAAGCTAGAGCCGGAGGTCCCTCGCTTACACTGAATGCTAACTAGCTCGTTCTCCCGATTTGCCACTCCGTAAAAAATGCAACTGTTTTTCCCTAACCAGAAGCGTACAGACCTCACCTACTCTACTACTACTCCCATTGAGACCGACGCATACAAAACGTCTAAATTACGGTGCTCTAATTATTACTAATACGTCGCAATTATAGCTGATTAGTCGGTTCCGTAAGAGATACGACGTATTAAGTGAGAGGACAGGAGAACCTCTTACATTATCACCATCGCTTTGATAAATTATGAGTTAACTGATAAATTCATTTAACATTTATTAACATTATATCTCCATTTAACTATGACATACAAAGCCACGAGACTATAAAACAAGGTAACACAATTGTATGATTAAAGATATTCTGCCAATTTTCTGAACTGTAATGATGTGTTTTATTTTGAGTCTCTGAAAAGGTATAGGAAAAATATCACTAATAGAATGCAATTGAATTAACTCCTAAAACCAGGATTTTCTTTACGTTTGAGAAGCTGATGGATTTTTTTTTTTTTTGTGTCCACACACATTGTTAGTAATGGGGTTTGACCTGTTTTTAATATATAAATATAATACATATATAAATATATATTTCTCTGAGTACTCTTTATTTTTTTTCTCCGAGGCTATGGATCCCTACACTTGCTCAAGAAGTGGTACCCCTTTTAGGTAAAATATATATATATATATATATATATATATATATATATATATATATATATATATATATATATATATATATATATATATATATATATATATATATATATTTACACACGTTTTAAAAATATTTGTATTACATCATAATTCTGCATTAATTGGAATAATTTACTAATGCTGGGAACGCGGATGAGTACAATTTGTTAATGAAACATTTTACAACGAAACTTTGTTTTAAGCTGCCACCTCCATATGCAATTGTCGAGTGATTTTCAGAGCAAACAAAAAAATAAAGTTGCATCTGTTGTAAATGTGGACGTTTTTAATTTAGAATGAAAAGTGAATTAAATTTGACTAAAAAATTTTGCTAATAATTTAAATGCGACACAAAACAGATTGTTTTAGGAAAATTATGTGTCTATATTTAATAAAAAATAAATAATGGAAGTATTTTATACAGTTTTGAGTGACTAGATCCTGCGAGCTCTAATCAGTTTCATTGTCTGACCAAAACAGAAACGGAATGACACAACAGAATGAGGCAAATTTTTCATCCCTAGAAAATAGAGGACTGGTAACTGGAGTGCCGCAGGGTATGGCATTAGCCTCTCTTGTGTTACCAGGTAAACAATGTCCACACTCACATACTGAATCCTGTCAACATGCTTGTGATGCCGAGATGCTAGAAAATAATACGGAATTAAGATATAGGAATGCTTAAAATATTGGATTATTGGGATTCTTGTATTTTGGGGTACGGTGTAGAGATGTGTGTGTGTGTTGCTGCTGCGTTGGATCGACGTTTGATTAGAGATAGGGGTAGAAAAAGCTCTAAGTTTACTAGAAAACGAGTCAGAAATCATTTATTTCTGTACCCATCATTGTTGCTGTACCAACCTGTATTTCTGTGCCCACCAGTGTTCCTGTACCAACCTGTATTTCTGTACTCGCCAGTGCACCAACCTGTTGGCTGAAAAGGTGAAGAGAACTCCCAAGGGACTCAAAAGACAGTAGAGATATTGTTGCTATGATCCTTCCCAATAACCCCAGCACAGCCTCTGACTACTCTCTCAGCCCTAGGTCTCACTCTCCCTACTCCCCCATTCACGCACATACCGACCGAGATGGTCACGATCTAATGGAAATTAGCACTATGTGGCGAGAGCATAAAACCTTCAGCGTCTCAATGGGTTGTTACGGGTAGCGAGGAGGTAGTTCTCCACTCAATAACCGTGGCAAGAGCAAAGGGGAACGGAATTGGTAATAAATGCCCAATTCACTTACCAACGTTGCGAGGAGAAAATGCTCTTCTCGTGTGCAATGTCATTGACTTGCGGAACAATGTTATGGCGGTGATGGCCTGGAATGGCAAAATTGGATGCTTATGTAAGGCCTTTTTCGCTGTTTAAAGATTATTTTTGAGCCAAACTGTAACGACCAGCCCAACCCGGGCTTCATTCTTCAGGTAGCCTCGCAAGGAACATTTTCCAATACAAGTACGTCGTAAGGTTGTAGGCAGCAATAATTTATCTGATAGTGCCAATCTCATTTCTCTCCTGAGACAATGGACCTGGGCGAGAGAGCTGCTGTCTGTACACAGGAGTACGTGTGGAAAATGTTTGTCTATTCAGGCACTACTAAAGCTAAAGCTACAGAGGCTTGGTGCCTTCGTTTGATAATTATTTATTGATTTAATAAGGTGTACTGAATTTAAAAAATATGTAAAAATAGGAGTTGCAAGAATAAAGAATTGAAAGAAAACACGAGAGAAATGCGAGATAAACATAATGAAAAATTTATATACCCCTTAAGCGAAGAGGAAATACTAATTTGTATTGATTTCTTGATGATCAAATGAGTCTCTCGGTGGTCAATACACATATAAAAATAATATCAAATGCCAGAATAATGATTAGCTGTAGTGAGTCTTTTGTGTAAGCGATATAAATAAGTGATACAGGGAGAACTGTCTAACTACGGTACTACAACAGCGAAAGCTGTCGTCTATAGCACTATTAAAGCCATCACTGGTCTGTCTCAGGCACTGCTACAGCCAGCACTGGTCTGTCTCAGGCACTGCTACAGCCAGCACTGGTCTGTCTCAGGCACTGCTACAGCCAGCACTGGTCTGTCTCAAGCACTGCTACAGCCAGCACTGGTCTGTCTCAGGCACTGCTACAGCCAGCACTGGTCTGTCTCAAGCACTGCTACAGCCAGCACTGGTCTGTCTCCGGCACTGCTACAGCCGGCACTGGTCTGTCTCAAGCACTTATACAGCCAGCACTGGTCTGTCTCAGGCACTGCTACAGCCAGCACTGGTCTGTCTCAGGCACTGCTACAGCCAGCACCATTTAGTGTGTGATGAATTAACTGTCACAGGTAATACTAAATGTTCATAATTTCCTCCCAGTGTTCGAAACCCCACATTTAAGGACTCCATATCTCTCTTTAAAACAATCATTGCAAAAAAACTCTCTAATATATTCAGGCGATGAGTCACAATAACGTGGCTGAAGTATGTTGACCAGACCACACACTAGAAATTGAAGGGACGACGACGTTTCGGTCCGTCCTGGACCATTCTCAAGTCGATTATTTCTCTAATATATTATACATTTCTATATACTAAATGCATGAGAGCAGAAATTTCTCAGACTTTAGGCATTAGATGTGCATTTAAATGCTAAACGTTTTGGTATATATGCCTAACGGAATGCTCTGTAGGGTTAAAAAGGAAGGCCTGGTTCTCAGTTCGATGTTGGAGGCCAGAAACTTGCGACTTGCCTCACTCAACTTTCCACCATGATTGCTGTCGGGTACGTGCCTATCATGGCCTGAATGGGGTTGGTAATAATAAAAAAGTACTGTGTGACACAGTGCCATACGGAACTTAACATATTTCATACCGACTATGAGATCAGACCGAACTTCCTTGGGTAAACATTCATGGTGAAATATTATCAGGTCCCATAGCTTCATTTACTGTTATGATAATACTTGTCTCATTATTTTCTCTGCTGTTACCTTAAGATTTTTCACGTCTCTCTTCTAGGGTTATCTCGTTTTCTAGCCCCAGGAGCTGTTCCAGTTCAGTGTGCACATTGTGGAAACTAGCATTTACTTCCTAGCAAATTTCTTTGATATTGAGTGTCATTTAGTTAGTTTTTAGTGTATATGTATACTCACCTATTTCTCCTTACCCATTTGTGCCTGCAGCACCGAGTATTAGCTCTTAGACCACGCCTTTCTACCCGCCGTTGCCTAATGCAATAACTTCTATGTGTGTGTATGTATGTATATGTATATGTGTGTGTTTTTAATATTAAAATTTCGCAGACTTTCGTTATCCTTCAGAGGAAAGTCGCTCAAAAGACTGAAAGCGTTGCCTCAGTGGTTGTAACACCTCGTTATCATCATAAAAAGCCACTAATTGGCGAAATATGTCCTATTCAAAGAGAAGTCAACCGGATTTTTTCTTGATTACAAAAATTCTGAATATTTTGTTCATTAAAGTTGACGAGCATCTTGCTTGGAAATACATCCTAGTTTGCCTTTTGACTTTTCAGGGGGGGGGGGAATCCTTGAGAGAAAAGTCACTTGAAATAATGAAAATCATGACAAAAATAAAATTGAATTAAAGGTGAAAATGAGAACAAGGTTAAATTAAATAAAAGAATAAACAATAAAAAAAAATGCGACAAAGAAAACTGAAATAAAAAGAAATAAACCAAAATTTAAATGAAGGAAAAAGAAACAGAAATTTGAAATGAAGGCATAAATGAGGCACAGAAAAATTTAAATGAAAATCATATGGTAATAATTTATACCGTTTAAGTATTATATGATAGGAACATCGGGCGGTTCAGTAATTTTTATTCACCATTGCGTGTGGTCAGTGTCTGGATGAGTACGCCTGGATAGACATCATTTGGCCCTTTGCCCAAGGGAAACTCGACTAGTCATGAGAGGATTTCCTGTTCCTGCATAACCAACTTAATAAAGTAAAGCTGGACTTATCAAGCTGGACTTGTCACGTCCAACTTGTCAAGACGAACTAGACACAACTAACTTAACAGCACCAACATCTTCAGCTTGAGAATACCAACTTGACATGCAGGGTCAATTAGGTGGTTGCTGGTGTCCCAATCAACCTCTTACTCTCGAGAAATTTCATCTTAATTCACCTCTCCTTCCCCCTCCTTCTTATTAGCTTTTACGTCTCTCCTCTTCTTTCCCCTTTACCCTATTCTCCTGCCTATCCTCTCCCCCTTTTTTCTTGTCTATTCTCCTTTACCCATTATATGCCAAGAAGCGTCTTCGACAGTCACCTAAACTTTTCACAGTAAAACTATTTACTACATAAATTGTTTTCGTATCGCTCTCAATGCTTCATCAGGCTGAGCTGAAGGATGCCTGCAGTTACCTTTTATTTTTTTCCATATCTCTAGATTCATCTGCTGCCCCAACACAGGTTTGGGATGTTTCTCTCTAGGCAACCACAAGTTAGGGGTCACTCATTGTAAGTTACCTTCATGCATCATAAGCTCGGTTCATCATATGTTACGTTCACTCATCATAACTTAGACTCACTCATCTTGAGTTAGGCTCATTCATCATAAGTGTGTGTTTTAAGTTTTAAACGCTAAATTCACATCCTTTTAAGTTCGTCACCGCAAGCTAGGGTGTTACTCAACCTAAGTTAAGGATCTTACACTTACCACAAGCACAGGACGGCTTTTTTTACAAGCTTGGGATCAAGGAGGCTTTGAATATCATACGCACACAACGCATGTGAGACCATTCCTAGAGTGTGCAGCAGCGGCAACGAATATGTACAGAAATTTGATTGCAACATATATGTTCATAATTACAACATTTAAGATAATGAGAAGAATTAACAAGTCGTGGACACTTTAGCAAATATTTATACCATGTATATGATGTACACACAATATATTATATAGAAGCAGTTAGTAAAAAAAAGTATATAAAAGCAGTTAGCAGTTCAGCAAGTGGAATGAAGTGAAAGAAATCGTGGAATCCACTTTCATCCACAGTCTGAGAGCGAGGCATTCACCTGAATTTAAACTAGAGACAAAATACCTCATTATTATTTTTGTAATTGATACGTTTAAAGTAACGTTTGTAAGTCAATATTTGATGTGACTCTTAACAATGTTTTGTTTGTACGCAACATGTGTATACCGCAGTTTATTTACAGACTAATTTATATTGTTTAACAATACGCTTATTTTATCAGCATATTGTTGGGAATTAAATAAATTGGCTTCATTAACCTAGTGAGGTAAAGAGCATCGAAGCTTCGCACCCGAACACTTCTGTATGGAGACGACCTTGGCTTGGGGGAACATCCCGTCAGCCACACGTCCGTTTATGTGGACGACCTTGGCTTGGTGGGTCCTAACATCTGGATGTGTTCTGTGTTGAATCCAGAAACGTTGTTATAGCATGAGAAAATCTTTAGAGCAGAATGACCGGATCGAACGCTGGACCGATCCGGCCGTCCTGCCATCATGGTAATTCTTTGGTCCATCCCTCTCCGTCCCTGTCAGCAGCGGCACTCCCACTACCCACTGGGAAAGGTAATTAAGGTCACAGTCCGTCATTGACATGCAGAGTAGACAGGACAGATGCGCTTGAGGATTTTGTTAACATATGTCGTACCACTGGCAACGTCGGGTCCCACTTTAACCTATGAATGTAGGTGAAAGGAGCAGGGGGACCAGATACAAGTTATCATTTGGGAGATGAAATACTTCAAGAGTCAGAGAGAGAAAGACCTGGGGGTTGATATCACGCCAGACCTGTCCCCTGAAGCATATATCAAGACGATAGCATCAGCGGCATATGCCAGGTTGGCCAACATAAGAACGGCTTTTAGAAATTTGTGTAAGGAATCAGTCAGAATTTTGTATGCCACATATGTCAGACCAATCATGGAGTATGCGGCTCCAGCATGGAGTTCATATTTAGTCAAGCATAAGACTAAACTGGAAAAGGTACAAAGGTTTGCCACCAGACAAGTACTCGAACTGAGTGGTATGAGCTACGAGGAGAGACTACGAGAATTAAACCTCATGTCACTGGAAGACAGAAGAGTTAGGGGGGGACATGATCACCACATATAAGATTCTGAAAGGAATTGATAGGGTAGATAATGACAGACTATTTAAAACAAGGGGCACACGCATTAGGGAACACAGGTGGAAATTGAGTGCCCAAATGAGCCACAGAGATATTGGAAAGAATTTTTTCAGTGTCAGAATAGTTGACAAATGGAATGCATTAGGAAGTGATGTGGTGGAGGCTGACTCCATACACAGCTTCAAGTGTAGATATGATAGAGCCCAATAGGCTCAGGAACCTGAACACCAGTTGATTGACAGTTGAGAGGTGGGACCAAAGAGCCAGAGCTCAACCCCCGCAAACACAACTAGGTGAGTACAAACACACACACACGGTACAAAACACATTGTAACAAATGATAGTTGTGTTGTCAGCCTTTCAATTATTCAAACAAATTAAAAACCTGCCACAGGGATATATATATATATATATATATATATATATATATATATATATATATATATATATATATATATATATATATATATATATATATATATATATATATACACCAAGCGGTCAACTACGCATTTATCGGTGAACATATACTGAGAGTTCACTCATTCACCTTATCACCCATCATTAGCCTCATGTCCCTCATAGCCCTCATCATCCTCATACCGCCCCCCTCCCCTTCCTCATCACCCCAAATGTGCTCTGTATGTGACTAAAACCAATATTCTGCGAGTTAACTCAAGTTCTGAAGCACGCGAAGCCCTAATGTATACTTACTGAATAGTCAGGAAGCCTTGATTACCCACCCGAGGTCAGTATAGGCCTCAGGTCGAACACTATACCATGTTGATAAAGCCAGGCCTCTCACAGCCACTGTATGAAAGGCACTTGTCAATCCTCTACTGATCTTTTCGTGGCAATAGACCTTGTGCCTTAGGTCTTATATTGTTCGTATGTCTCCCCCTTCCTCGCCTGGGAGATCACTTAATCTCTTTCTCACTTGGGAGATCACTTCGTCTCTTTCTCACCTGGGAGATCACTCCGTCTCTTCCTCACATGGGAGATCACCCCCACCTTACCACCTCCTGGAGATCACTTGCTCTCTCACATGTTGAGGCTTGCTAAGAATGACTGGTGAAAAATTCCGTATTAGATTCAGATGACAAATATTGGGGTTTGTGATTAACAGGAACATGACGTCCTTATTACTTGTTATAAACCAATATACATCCCGTCCCACTTTTAAATTGATAGAATACAAAAAATTGACTGCAAGAGCTTTCTCTAGTGGTGAACATCCAGAAGTCAAACGTGGCGCATCTCTGTCTATATCCTGTGATGCCAAATGTCAAATCCAATTAAAATGAAAATATAGTGGAATCCTGATGAAAGTTCATCACTGCTGAAACCCAAGCAAAGTGGTTTTGAATCCTTTATCAGATACAAAGGATTTTTATCATCAGATGTCACGAGAGGGATTGGAATTTAACCTAGGTATATATGTAGCAAACTGGAAATTTTGTTAGAGACCATATTGAACAAATATATTACTTGTTAACTAGGTTACAGCCAACAAAAGTTATATTTGCTATAAAGGGTTGCATAGATGATCAAAACTGTCACATTTTATTCAAAATTGATCATATTTGAGATTTTTGGTTGTATGAATTCATATTACATGATGATTAAATGATCCAGGACTATATAGGCAATTGTGTTAAAAATGATGACGTCATCGGACCCTTGATGTTGTTCGAAATGTCAAGAGACTATTAAAAGATATTATTCTATTGGTTATGGTCTAGTGAGACGAATGTTCGCAGTGTTATCTGCCAAGACCTTCATCCCTATTGATATTACACAGCAAGGCTTGTTTATCCTGAAGGTGAGGCCTCTTCGACTTGAGAATGGTCCAGAACGGACCGAAACGTCGTCGTCTCTTCAATTTCTAGTGTGTGGTTTGGTCAACATTTTTCAGCCACGTTATTGTGACTTTTCATCTGCCTCTTCTTTATCCTGCATTTGACCACATACAGAAGTGATTTGGTAAATATACTGCAACTTGTTCAGAATTCTATGGTGTTTCGATGAGACCCACCTTGCCATGTCTGGCTGGCTGTGCTGTTACTCCTGTGGCCCTCAACCTATCCTGGTATGAGAGTTGACTTGGTGCTGGGATCATTTTTTGAAGCAATGTGTTGAACTTTCTTCTTAGCATATATATGTCCTTTGAATCTGATAGGTTAGATGACCTCAATGCGCACGTCACTGACTATGGCTTGGAGGAGGAACTCGGTAGATATAATATCTTTCCTTCCCCAAGCATTGGGCAATTATGGGGTATCGGTAATACAATTGGCTTCGTTCTCGTCTCATAATCGGGAATTCCTGGTTGAAATCTCGGGTGAGACAGAAATAGCTGGGCACGTTTGCTGTCATCTGATGCCTCTGATTTTTTATTCTTTCAATTCCATTATCATAAATTGTGTTGTATCAAACGTAGGAATTTCAAAGGTTATATACAATAAAAAAAATTTATACCAGCACCATGCGACACGCACATCTAAGGACACAACATACAACACACAGCATACAACACACAAAATACAACACACAGAATACAACGCACGACACAAAACGAAGAACATCCCTGGAAACACAAACCGTAACTGTCTGTATTTTCCGCTTGTTACAACTTGTAATAAAGTTGTTACAACTTGGCTTAACGTGTTTATGACGTATTAGAACGTTGTTACAACTTGTTATATTGGTTGTTATAACTGGTTAGGAGGTGTTAAAACTTGTTCGAACGTTGTACCAACGTCGTAGTTTCGGTGTGTGTTTGGCGGGATACGACATACGCCTCCCAACACACAACAAACTAGACAACATACAACTTAAAACACAACACATACAACATACAACACAAACGAGACAATATACGACACACAACGTACCTCATACACTTTAATTACGTCTCTCTCGACAAGAAGTATAAAAACTATTTTTTAGCGTCCTATTTTTCTGGCAATGGCAATTTTGTTCTCAATTTTGTTAGCATTATAACAAATTATTGGAACATTACCACATCAATAGGATGACTACCACATCAATAGGGTGACTACATCAATAGGATGACTACCACATCAATAGGATGACTACCACATCAATAGGGTGACTACCACATCAATAGGGTGACTACCACATCAATAGGATGACTACCACATCAATAGGGTGACTACCACATCAATAGGATGACTACCACATCAATAGGGTGACTACCACATCAATAGGATGATTACCACATCATTAAAATGACTTCCACATCAATAGGATGACTACCACATCATTAAAATGACTTCCACATTGTTAGTCATTCACATCGTGTTCAAGATTTGTTCCTCTGGCAAGAAATGCATATTAATGGCCAATCAGTAAATGGTTCAACGACCCCGACAGGGAATCCAATACTAAGCGATGTCAAGAGAGCGGATATTATCAAATAATCTTGCTTCAGAATTGTCACCTTTTGAAAAAAAAGTTCTTCCACGATCAATTTAGAACTTTTGTGGTGGTATTGATTTCAGTGTCAATAAAGTTAATTCATTATATATTGAAGGTGTTATGGTTGTAATTATATTCAGATATATTTCCAAACTAGTGAATTAAGCTGAATGAGGTGAGGTAATTATGAGGAGGGGGGATATTATACTTTGTGAGTATGATTACATGACACAGGGAGGGGATATGAGAGCAGGATAGGAGCTGGGGTATGAGGACAGAGTGAAGAATCGTTGATGAGATTAATCTCTTCTGTTCTTGTGAGATTAATCTCTCCTGTTCTTGTCTCGCTAAAGTAGTGTATTTATTTTGTTTTTATTTTTCTGTATCGAGTTGCATGATATATGATAAAGCTTCCGAAGGAAGATGTACTTATTCAATATAATGTTAATATATTTTGACAAGATTGAAGTAGGGGAATTTACTTATTTTTTTTTATATAATGTCAAGCTGAAAACTAAGCACGGGGAGCTCAGTCAGCTTTTTAATACAATGATTTCGCAGAGCTCATTTTCCTTCAGATATTCTGAATGTCCCCGAGCAGTAAAATGAAGAGTGGAAGGTCTATAAGACTGGAGAAGGTGGGCAGGAGGAGGAGGAGAGGTGAGCATGGGGCCCGCAGTAGCAGGAGATAACGGGTCTGGAGCCGCTGATGTAGGCGTGTCCGGCCACTGGGGCACGACGCGGTAAACAGATATCAGTTGGTCCTCCAAAGAGGTATACCCTGTTTCTCGGTGCACATACCCTGGGAGTTTACTTTAGTCCTGGACCAACCGGGCTATGTTGGATATGTGGGCCTGTGGGCCGCTCCAAGCAACAGCCTGTTAGACCAAGCTCTCACAAGTCAAGCCTATGGTCCCGGGCCGGGCTTGGGGAGTAGAAGAACTCCCAGAACCCTATCAAGCAGGTAAGCGTCTGTTGAAAAGCTCATCAGTATTTCGACGGTAAACATTGAGACGACAGCAGTCTCAATGTTTACAGTTTCAGGCAATGATTTGTTGTGGTTTCATCTTTTACCAGGGAATCATTGGCAGCTCTCTCACGTGTGTTGTGTTTACTAAACACACGTTGCATGCCTGAAACTGGGGTGCACCTTAGCTGATGGTCATCATGAGGAGGCCCTGTTTACTGCAGCAGCAGTAATGATAGTAGTAGTAGTAACAGAGGTAGATGAAGCAACAGCAGTAGTAGAAACAATGGCAGTAGCATGAGCAGCAGCAGTAGTAGTAGCAGTAGCAACAAGGGCAACAGCAGCAGCAGTATTAGAGGTTGCAAAACCAATAGCAGCAGCAGCAGCAGCAGCAGTAGCAGCAACAGCAGCAACAGCAGTAGCAGCAGCAGCAGCAGCAGCAGCAGCAGTAGCAGCTGCAGCAGCAGCAGTAGCAGCAGCAGCAGTAGCAGCAGCAGCAGCAGTAGTAATAGCCACAAAAGCAACACAGAACCATTTGCATATCTTGACCACATTCCCACGTGTATTCCCAATATAACAGCTAATTTCGCCTCTTTTATAAGCTGAGCGCACCTTAGAACAACAGTATTTGACAATGACAGTTCGGAGACGGCGGTCGGTGACCTGAACATAGGTATAGAGACAGGAAGTTAAAACACGTTGCTTAGAAACTTAGTTTAGTTTCTAAGAATCAAGAACGAGAATCTGAAGTATTTAAAAGATTGGAAACCGAGTCCGGAAATGCTTTGGATCAATAGACAAATCATTGCATCACATACAATGTAACTTGCACTTGAACCGGAGGTCTATCAGAGTTCAGCAGTCAATGTGGATGTTCTTTGACTCTACATATAGCCCTCAGTCACTTACTGGGTTGTGTAGAGTAAGTGACCAACGACCACATGCGATGTGTGGAGTTTGGGTGACTGGGGAGTTTGCATGGGGAGAGCATCGGGGGATTGAGCCCTAGATTAATGCCCTCTATCAGTCCTGGGTACCGATTGTAGGCATCTCTGTGAAGGTCTAGATGCTTGCTGGCATCCTCTTGCCCCACAATTGTGTACTTTCTCTATGTTTATTGATTTTATAAAACCTCTGGAAGGGAATGCAGAATTCATGCCTTTAGGTAGCATTTTTCTCAATCTCTTGTCCTCCACTCCCTTTCTCTTTCCTTATCTGCCTCTTCCCCTTCTTTTCTCTATTTTCTATATTTCTTCCTTACCATTATCCTGGTAAACTACTTGCAAAGTCTTGCATGTGAGGTGCTAATTCACTAGCAAATGTTAGTTGCACAGACATTTTTTTTTATATTATGTGCTCTCTCAGGCTTGGTGTGTCCATGTGTGTGTGTGTGTGTGTGTGTGTGTGTGTGTGTGTGTGTGTGTGTGTGTGTGTGTGTGTGTGTGTGTGTGTGTGTGTGTTTGTGCATCATGATTGTATACAGTACATGTGCCCTATTTACATACGCTCCAATGTGTCGTGTACGTGAGTCATGAATCATTAATTCACATCAGTCAAAATCTGAGGCAGAGGGTGAGTCACACCAGTGAGATGAATGAAGACTTGTTTCAGCAGCATCAACGACTGCTGAATTACTTGCAGCAGAGAGAGAGTGTCAGCAACAACAGTAAGAGTGCAACAACAGCATCCCATCCTGACCCCATAACAGCAGTTACAGAACAGCAGAAACAGCAACATAACATCAAGGGACAACTACATAACAGTAGCAGCTACATAATAGCAATAGCAGCCAAAAAAAACAACAGCAATATTTACAGAACAACAACATACGCTCCAGAACAACTATATATCATCAATTGCTACATAACAGAAATAACATTTACACAAAAGCATTCCAATGCTATGTAACAGCAACATCAAAGTATTGGAACTGCTGCATAACAGCATAAACAACAAGGAATCAGCAGTAACCGTTGTTAATTAAAATGCAACGCTTGTACTCACAGATGAACGCCTCTAATTGCTTCCACCTTTAGGCCATACAGCAGCAACGCCACTGATTGGCCAGAGTGGACTGTCACGTGACCATTGACGTAGTCTGGGTGGAACCTATAAAAAGAAGTGACACAGAGGAGACAACCTCAGTTGGAAGATATCCTCGGACCAGTCACCATGGTCGGGTCCTGGAAGGTAAGTCAGACTCTGTTTTCTGATCCTGGGAAGGTAAGTCAGACTCTGTTTTCTGGTCCTGGATGGTGAGTCAGGCTCTGTTTTCTGACCCTGGAAGGTGAGTCAGGCTCTGTTTTCTGACCCTGGATGGTGAGTCAGGCTCTGTTTTCTGGCCCTGGATGGTGAGTCAGGCTCTGTTTTCTGATCCTGGAAGGTAAGTCAGACTCTGTTTTCTGACCCTGGATGGTGAGTCAGGCTCTGTTTTCTGACCCTGGAAGGTGAGTCAGGCTCTGTTTTCTGACCCTGGATGGTGAGTCAGGCTCTGTTTTCTGGCCCTGGAAGGTAAGTCAGACTCTGTTTTCTGGCCCTGGAAGGTAAGTCAGACTCTGTTTTCTGGTCCTGGAAGGTAAGTCAGACTCTGTTTTCTGGTCCTGGATGGTGAGTCAGGCTCTGTTTTCTGACCCTGGAAGGTGAGTCAGGCTCTGTTTTCTGGCCCTGGATGGTGAGTCAGGCTCTGTTTTCTGGTCCTGGATGGTGAGTCAGACTCTGTTTTCTGGCCCTGGATGGTGAGTCAGGCTCTGTTTTCTGACCCTGGAAGGTGAGTCAGGTTTCTTACCTTCAAGCCAGCCATGATTTTTCCATATATATATATATATATATATATATATATATATATATATATATATATATATATATATATATATATATATATATATTGATGAATGTGTTAATGAACTCGTCAATATCCGGCTTGCAGATGTGGCTGGTGGTAGCTGTGATGTTGCTGGCTCCGCATCCGGCTCGCTCATTCTTCTTCAAGAGCCTCTTCTATCCCAGGCAGGAATACCTCTCAAGACACGAGTATCCGGCAAGTATTCCCTGCGTCGACACCTATTGTGTAGCTCGTGTTTATTATTGGGTTTATTATCTCTTTTTATGTGTATTATAATTTTGGTGTATTAAGGATTTCAGTCTAATGATAGTTATCATTTAACAAATGTAATAATTCGTTTAATCGGAGACAGGTGACAGGAGACACCTGTATATAAGTCCTATAGTATATTAGTCCTATATATATTAGTCCTATTAGTCCTATACTGAGGTCCTTCCCTCAACGACTAACTACTAACTCTTCCCAGAATGCAATCCCACAACAGTTGCCTAACTCCCGGGTACCTATTTTCCGTTAGGTGAACATTAGATGGCATTAGATGAAAGAAAACTGGACCAACCATTTCTACCGAGGCCCTATTTGCATGTTAAGTGAGAGAGAGAGAGAGAGAGAGAGAGAGAGAGAGAGAGAGAGAGAGAGAGAGAGAGAGAGAGAGAGAGAGAGAGAGAGAGAGAGAGAAAGAGGTGAAAGCAGACATACAGACACACATAAGATGGTGGACCAGTATTTACGACTCGTAAAACACACACATCATGCAATAACACCTTACACACACTTATATAATTACTTGACTCTTTTGAATAAGACCATCCTCATTAACGACCAAAAAAGTCACGTCATTAAGCAATGTCACTAGAGCGTGTTGTTTATGTCCTCAACAGCACCCTCTCGCCCACATGTTACCCCGAGACTTCCCGGAGCTGTGGAATGGACACGACGAGGAAGGCTTCTCTAGGTGAGCTTCAATCTCATGTCCTGATCCCTACTCAGTGCTATATAGTCGTAATGGCTTGGCGCTTTCCCCCCTCATAGTTCACTTCCTCTTACATTAAATTGTGTGAGGCTCGTCCCTCTCTTTACCTTCAGAAAGGCGTCAAACTCTACCCTTCTTTACCTTCAGAAATGCATCAAACTCTACCCTTCTTTACCTTCAGAAATGCATCAAACTCCACCCTTCTTTATCTTCAGAAATGCATCAAGTTCTACCTTCCTTTACCTTCAGAAATGCATCAAGTTCTACCTTCCTTAACCTTCAGAAATGCATCAAGCTCTCTTCTTCTTAACACATAATAGCGTCTCACACTCTCCCCTTCTTTACTATTTAAAAATTTTCCATCACTTTCCTGAACGAAGACCCTCGCATTCCGGCCCACCCCTCGGTAAGGACAACTGGTACCTTCCTGGACTGTTCTTCTTCCTTCACTTCTAGCTATATTTTCATCCTGCCTCTTAGGTTAACAGTATTTATAATTTACTAAATTTGTAACGTGAAATAAGCACGATTTTGTGTCATGATATAAGTCATTTATTGTCCAGTATAAAGTTTAATGTTGTAACATCTACAGAATATTCTATTCAAACCGTTCTTACTTAGGCCAATGTATTAAACAGTTAAAGTACTTAATACAAGCGTAACTTCGTTAAAAGCCGCTGTTACATTCTATGTAAAGTATTGTATTTTAATTTTTTGTTCTCAAAATTCTAAATACAGTCAATCAAAATCGTGATCAGTTCCACTTAAGATATTTTCATACACTGTTGTATGCCGAATACCTCCATCCACTGCATGTATTTTGTATTATCTAATGCACTTGGAAAACTGTATTTCATCATAACTGTTAGTATTTAGTACTTTTTCGTGTAATATTAGTATACTGTATTCTCCTATACACTCTTGGTATGCTGTATTCTATTATACACTCTTGATATACTATATGGTCTCAAGAAATGCTGGTATACTCTATTGTTCCCATGCCAACACTGATTTTATGTTAATGTTTATAACACTAGTGTTCTTCACTGCTTCTCTGCAGGAATGGTCGTGACCTCAGCCACTTGGGGTCAAAGTTCGAGCACGCCCAGGGCAAGTGACCTTTCTATCGTGACCTCGCAGCTCCACGAGCTCGAAGGGTGAGTATAATTTAAGACTTTGTCCTCGTTGAAAATTCCACTATTCAGAGATTCTATTGTTGACCAGACCACACACTAGAAGTTGAAGGGACGACGACGTTTCGGTCCGTCCTGGACCATTCTCAAGTCGATTGTGATGAGGACAGGTAGGGACAGGCAATAAATAGGCAAGAGAGAGAGCTGAGGAGGAAAGTAAGGTGTAGGGGATAGTAGATCTACCCCAGAGATTCTATTCCTCTGCGGTTGAGTTAATTGATGGTGGATGAGTGAGTCTTTCCTAAAAGCATCGCATTAGTGAGAGGAATTGATCAATATAAAGAGGAATTGATCAATATAAATACCGTGAGGGTAAATACTGAACATTTAATCATTATGTTCAGGAATGTTCCGAGCTGTTGAACATAACTGTGATATATATATATTAGGTAAAATGCTCCCAAATTCTTCCACATTTCCTTCCGAGAGAACAATATCCTTGACTCTAATTTGGCAAAGCTGGATTTATTTAAATAGAAGAATTATTACTCAAGACATTTACTATTTGTTGATATACAAATTATTTGTATTTGAAGTTCATGATTGTTATATATAAAATTCATTAAAACATCTTTATTCTGTCATTATTGGTTAGCACTTTACGTACCAAAGGTGTGAATGTCAACAGATATGATCTGTAATTTAATAACCTGTTCCTTATAGAATGAATACATATATATCTTAAATGTTTTTTGCAATACACTTTTAGTTTCTTTAAGAGCATACACAAGACGACTGCATTAAAAGAGATGCTTGGCTCATACTACCTGACTACAGAATTAAGTTTACGTATCTTCCTCAAATTGCAGATGAGCGTGAGAGTGTGGACCAGCGGTGCCGACTACTAGTCCACGATTGGATTTAGAAGATGGTAATGTTCTAGGGGAAATACACCTTCTGCAGGCGATGAGTCACAATAACGTGGCTAAAGTATGTTGACCAGACCACACACTAGAAGGTGAAGGGACGACGATGTTTCAGTCCGTCCTGGACCATTCGCATCGACTTGAGAAGGGTCCAGGACGGACCGAAACATCGTCGTCCCTTCACTTTCTAGTGTGTGGTTTGGTCAACATACTTCAGCTACGTTATTGTGACTCATCGCCTGCAGCAATAATTTGTTTGGTTCATCGAAGCCCCTAAGGCCAAAGACTGACCCTTTCCAGAATGCGCCCTTAGGGAGCGGGCAGGACATCAAAGATAGGTTCTTAGAACCATCCACGGCCAAGATATCAGTTCAAGTCCTCAAGACCATTCTACGACGCCACTTCAGAGCATCACGCCAAGATCTGGCGGCAGTATGCATGAATGGGGCTTATGAACAGTGTCTAAAGTCCCTCAACGTTCATCTTCTCATAATACAGTTTTGAGATACAGAACTGATGTCTCGCATTGGAGAGCTGCATGGTGATGTCTGCCGTGTTTTAATCAACCGTAAACTGGATCTTCATGGTAGACTACTCTTAATCACGTCATGATAGTAAGATGTTCTTAATTACATCTTGATATTAGATCGTACTTTATTAAGTTTATATAGATCATAATTGATCACATCTTAGTAGTGGGTTGATCTTGAACACGTCTAATAGTAGGTCGTCTTTGATCACGTCTTGATGGTAGCTTATAGCTGACCACCCCTTCTTGGTAGGCAGTCCATAACACCTCTTAATGGTAGACAATCTGGATCACCCCCTTATGGTAAGCAGTCCTGGTCACCCCTTAATCGTATAGGCAACCTCTTCCTTCCATCTGATCTTGGAAAAAAACTTTCACGCACCGAATTTACTTCCTAAGCTTTTATATGTATAATATCACTTGTTTTCTGAACAATCATTGATCAAATTACAAGTACTAAATTTTGCGATATTTTTTTGCAAATTACATTTTGTTTATACGTTCTGTTTCGGGGAATATTATTGTAATTCTTCGATCGTGGTTGGTTTAGTTGATATTTGTTATTGTTGTTATTAATAATATTGTTATCAAAATTATTGTATTATAATTTGTATTGTAACTAGATATCAGTATGCATGAATCAGTATTATAATTTTTATTTGTTTACATTTTACGTATTGTAGTTAATGTTGAAATCGTTAATATTGTTGTTGTTCTTATTATTGTAGTTATTGTAGATATAGTTACTGTAGTTATCCTGTTTTAGTTAGTTTGCTTATTTTTTTTTACTGGTATTCATTTTGTTTTCAAGTTGTTAAAATATTTCTAAATAATTATTATGTTGTTGCCATGAACCTCAATTATATTATTATTCGTAATGTTCTTTTTAATGTTCTTAATGTTCTTAATGTTGTTTAATGTTCTTAATGTTGTTTAATGTTCTTAATGTTGTTTAATGTTCTTAATGTTAGTTTACCTGTGTTGCTTATTGATCACTGTTGTGTGTCCACATAGAGGAGAAAAACTAAAATAATATGAAGGCTTTCGTGATTTAACAAGTTTTCAGGGAATAGAGTTAACAGATAATAGTTGGATGTGGGCATATATAGCATATAGCATATAGGGCATATATAGTACATAGCATATAGGACATATAACCCTCATATATGAGTAGATTGCGAAACATAAACATTACATAAGTGACATGTAAAATGGAATACTGGACGTGAGATGTAAATGTTGACCAAACCACACACTAGACGACGTTTCGGTCCGTCCTGGATTATTCTCAAGTCGATTGTGGTCCAGGACGAACCGAAACGTCGTCGTCCTTTCACTTTCTAGTGTGTGGTTTGGTCAACATATTTCAGCCACGTTATTGTGACTCCTCGTCCACGTGACATGTAAACAGAATAATGGGAATGGACCAATTGGAGTTTCATCCATGCTTATGGGAATTGAGATATCTACAGCTTTACCCATTCTTTCAATACTTGTATATCTATCATAAATCTTACCAGTTATTAGATATCTATAAAACTATTTCATACAGTCCTGAACTTCAATAAACCTCGTGGTTTCTTAATTTTCTGATGTGTGGTTTGGTATATTTTTTCACATTTATAAACTAAATATTTAAGACTAATTAAGAATAGTTTAATTCAGTTTTCCCCAAAATAATCTAGCTTCGTCCATTAAAGATGGGGCTAGATTATTAAGTTCTAATAAGAATATGTCCAAATTTGTATTCTTAGGCCATAAGAAAAACATGTCATCAATATAATAAAACCATGTGACATTAAAAGACAAAAAATTCTTCTTAATTGTTTGATTTCACTGAATACTATATATAGATTATTTATAATAAGAGAAGGAGGGTTATCCCTAGCTATTTCAAATTGTTTATAATTCATTATTAAAAACAAAGTTAATCTCAATAAAGCACAGTTTTATCAATTCAATTAATGTAGTTCTTGGAAAGAGCAAATCACACTTTAAAAGTTCATCAAAGAAAAATCGTAGTAAGACATCCATGGGGACTTTATTGAATAAAAAAGTAACAGCAAATCCAGTCAATTTGAAATATACAGAGGACTTTCTGTTTTCTTCAAAGTAAATAGTTACCTACGTGTGATTTAGGCAACCGTAGTGGGATGCATCTTGGAGAAAGTCAGTCAGGATCAGGACAGTAATTCATGAAGTCTTAGATCGTAATCTTTCCTTAGGAGACCCAGACTATTCAAAATCCTCCCTTACTCAAATCATAACAAATTAATGTATAATTTATATCATCAATTATACTTTTTTTTAACAATAGGAATTATTAGAATTCAGTTAATCTATAAGACAATTAGTGAAAGTAGTCACATGTGGTTATTTTACCCAAAAATTTAAGAGCAATCTGGAAAATTATTTATGTTACAACTATCATTTACGTTTAAATTCTTCAATTTTAATAAGAATCGTGAGCCTTCTACTGAGAAGCTAATTGAGAAAACCAAAGAACAAACCAAGTAAAATTTGCACGAATATCGTATCAGGCAAAGCAAAAAATACACTGATCTATCAAAACCAGGATCTTTTTTATCAGAGAGAGAGAGAGAGAGATGTCTACAGAAGCCCTTGATCAAAAATGAAGGATTCAATTTTCTTCCATAATATTGGTGAAAGAAAACGGATCAGAAGACGGTCCTTTAAGGTGTATCTTCAACCCATCCAACACCCCGTCCATTATTAACAAATTAAAAATAATAGGTTTAAAATTTTTATTTGGCCATTAAATCTAACAAACCCCTTTTTTTTAATAAACTCTGTCGAAGGACAGGCAGCCAAAGTGTATGTATATATGTTATGCTTATATCGAGGCCCCCCACGCCCCCCCTCCCAAAAAAAGGGCCAATCACAGACCCTCCCCAAGATGCTGCCCCATAACAAGCTGACTAATATAATTTTCATATATATTTGAATGTATTCCAGTCAGACCTTTTTCTATAAAATATGAGGAGTGGTTTCAATGAGTATAAGGTTGATAGAGAGGTGTCACTGGAAAGTGATCAGATCCACCTCTGGGAGTTGTCCAGGTGTTATGTAGTGTTGAGGATGTGCAGCTAGTCTACAACGATAAGATCTGGTCAGTCGGATCCGGTGGCTGTAATTAAAGCCTTTTTTTATATATACAAGAGTTGTTACATTCTTGTACAGCCACTAGTACGCGTAGCGTTTCGGGCAAGTCTTTAATCCTATGTTCCCTGGAATGCGACTCCCGCGAAGAATCGTTTTTACAACCAATTACCCATTTTACTGTTCAGTTAAACAGAGGCTACAGTTAAGGATTTGCGCCCAGTAAAAAAACCCCGGCCAGGATACGAACTCAGGACAAAGCGCTTGCGGAACGCCAGGCGAGCGTCTTACCACAACGCCACAGAGACTGCTATATTGATGGTATATTTAGTGGTGTTGTTGACCATGGCGATTAATGTTGTTGTGGTGGAATGCATTGATGCTGAGCACTGAGGTCTGCCATCAGAATGACAGGTATGTTAGTGGGATAGGTAGTTTGCCAAGGCTTAGAATTGTAATCTGTAATGTTTTTATTTCAATAACAAAGTGTTGATGTAGCCAGTCTAGACTCTAGAACGTATTGATCTACTTCAGTGCGTGGATGTGTTTGTTGTGTGTCAGGCAAAGGAATGTTAGCGTCTGGGGTTACTGGTGCCTGGAGTGGGGGCATATTATAGTTGACCGAGGGCGCGGGTCACACTGCTTTCTTAGTTTGCTGTAGTGTATGGTACCCAGGGATATTGCCTTGCGCGTTTTCTGTGTTAGCTGGAGACGTGCTGGCTGTTAGTTCAGGGAGGACTGTGAAGGATAAATTGTCAGGTAGTAGTAAATTAATATGCCTCTAAATTTACCTGAGGGCCATTATCTCTCTAGTGACCTCAATGGGGACAGGAAGTCAACGGCTTGTCAAAGTTGCCCTTTCCCCATTATTTCTAGGATTTTTGTTTTTAAACTGGATTTTGAATCGATGTAATAATGTGTTGATATTGTCATCTTTGGCGGTCAGGCAATTCCATGGGTTGTCTTTCCATACTGGGGGTACCGTCTGCGCCCGGGTCTCTTCCCTCCCCCCTCTCTCTATCTCTCTCTCTCTCTCTCTCTCTCTCTCTCTCTCTCTCTCTCTCTCTCTCCTCTCTCTCTCTCTCTCTCTCTCTCTCTCTCTCTCTCTCTCTCTCCCCCACTCCCCACCCCTCTGTCATCTGTCTTTCAGTATCCCCCATCTCCTTCCCTTCTGAACTTTCTCCCACTCTCCCCCCCTCTCCTCTCTTCTTCCCCTCTCCTTCCATCTCCACCCACTCTTCCGCTCCCCCTACCACCCCCCACCCTCTCAACTTTTCTCTCCCCAATATCTTCCCTCAGACTTCTCTTGCTTCTCTCTACCCTTTCTCACAACTTTCTCCTCTCTTGCCTTTCTCACAACTTTCTCCTCTCTCATCACCCAGTGCTCTCCTCAACTCCCCATTCCCCTCTCCACCTAGCTGTTACCCCCTCTCTCTTTACCTCTCTTCAAACATTCCCCTCTCCCTTCTTCCTTTCCTCCCTTCCTGTCTCTGTCTTTGTCCTAGTCGACCCTGTTCCTCAGCAGGTCTGTCTGTCTATGTCTCTATTTCTTTCTTGGTATCTGTATCTGTCTGTGAAATATCCACAAAATATAATTGTTTCCCATTATTTTTGAGAACAGGTCAGGACTTGAGAAAGCATTTGAATTCAAATTCTGTTCAAATTCCATTGTCTTCCCCTTTCTCTCTCCCCTTATCTCCCCCCGCTACCACCTTTCTTCCCCCTATCTCTCACTCTCCTCTGCCCCCCAACCTACCCAGTCTTCCGAACAAATCCACAAGGGCCGTGACGAGGATTCGAACCTGCGTCCGAGAGCATCCCAGACCCTGCCTTAATGTTGCGATGCATCATGTGATGCATCACGCAATTGTGATTTCTGTGTGTCCCCACTCTTCTTCCCTTTCCCCGCACAATCTTTTCTTAGTACTGCTATTATATCTTTGCAAAGAGACGTTTTTCATACAAATATGTTGGCAGCTCGAGGAGTCTCGGCATCTAGGCCGGAGTTATGGAAGCCCCAGATAGAGTTGAGGAGGACGAGGCGGAGACTCCCTCAAGTGGCTTGGGCACAGAGAGCTGTGCTACGCTCTCTTTCCCTACGCTGGGAGACCACCACCGAACAGGGAACTTTCTTTTTTTGTTTTCATGTCGGTCTTTGCAACTGATACTCTTCATCACCCTGGCTCTATGCCACTATTCAGTGTGTCTACTCACCTAATTGTACTCATCTAATTGTGCTTGCGGGTGTTGAGCTCTGGCTCTTTGGTATTTTTATTTATTTGTGTTTATTTATTTATTATATTTTATTTACTATTTGTGTCTGCAGGGTCGAGCTATTAGCTCTTGGATACCGCCTTTCTAACCAATCTATTTTTCCTCTATTATATCTGCTAGCCGTATACTCCAGGTTTGGTCAGACATACGTGATATCACGTATGGACGTACGTGATATCACGTATTACAGAACTTTGTAAGGAATCACAAGGTTCTGTGATTCCTTACTCAAATGTCTAAAGGCAGGTCTCATGTCAGCCAGCCTCGCATACACCACTGATGATATCCTTTTGATGTGGGCTTCAAGGGACTGGTTTGATATTTGTGTGAATATGTATTTACTATTTATGCCTGCCAGATCGAGCTGTTAGTTCATAGTCTCCGCCTTTCTAGCTGTCGGTTGTCTAATGCACTGACTCCCAACCAGTTAATTTTCCTCTATCATATCTGCAACATATTTTTCTCTCTAACTCACACACACACACACACACACACTTCCCCAGGAAGCAACCCGTAGCAACTTTCTAACTCCCAGGTACCTATTTACTGCTAGATGAACAGAGGCACCAGGGTGAAAGAAACTCTACCCATTTGTTTATGTCTCTGCCGGGGATCGAACCCCGTACAACGACCCAACCTTAGGACTACGACCCCAGGGTCGTCCACTCAGCCGCGTGGCTCCAAGGGTGTGTGTGTATTCACCTAGTTGTATTCACCTAGTTGTGCTTGCGTGGGTTGAGCTCTGCTTTTTCGGCCCGCCTCTTAGCTGTCAATCATTCAACTGTAACTACTAACTGTGTGTGTGTGTTTGTATGTGAGGGAGAGAAAGATAGAGCGAATAAAGACTACAGCAAAAGATCTAGTAAGATACAGAGAGAGAGAGTTAGCGAATGAAAGATACAGAAAGAGACAGAAGGGAATTGAGTTCATGTATATCAACTTTATCCTTACGTGTATATACGAAGACTCATATATTTTCCAGAATAAAGCCAGTTTCTCTACAATCAGCACGCGAATTACACCACACATTTGATATGCGTTAAAGAAGTCGAACAAACAGCTTGAAAACAATGTTATTCCAACATAATTTCTCCACACCTCTACTGCCTACTGGCGGAGAGGTGCCTACCAACCGAGCCAGCCTACTGACCGAGCCAGAGTCACATGCCCACTGACGTAAGCTGGGTATGTGGGATACCAGGAGGGCGCGTTAAGAGCCTCAGTCACGAGGTATCCACTGAGCAGTCGCCATGGCCAGGACCTACAAGGTAAGGCAGACTCCCCCTGCATGTAGGGAAGGATCTTGTGTGGACGGCTTCTCGCAACTGCTTTGCCCCTTCTGGTATGCCTAACGTATAGTATCTTGCAGTGACTTATCAAAATTCACTGTACACACTTATATATTTATATATACTCAGTCATAGATATTCACTGAGCACTTTCGGCTACTTTTCCATAAGCGTTCACTAAGCGACAATGCAGGCAAGTTGTGCTGGAAAGCAGCTATATAAGGGACAAGAGCGAGGGACCGGACATGGTTCGTAGGTCACAGGAACCTATTCCTGTGACCTATTTCAAGATGCCATCCCGCGTGTGACGCCCCGCCAAGGAGGAGATGAAAGATGTCAGGGATGTCAGGAGCAAGAACGAAATAAATGAAACAAATCATATTATTATTAAATCATATTATTTAATAATTTATAATTCACTGAGTCGGGGGACAGGCAGACAGAGTGTGTTTATACACGTTTGGATTATATCGAGGCGTCTCTTCTCCCTCAGAGGTCGAATTACTGCCCAAAGGATGCAACCCCACAACAGGCTGACTAACTCCTGGGTACGAACTTGCTGCTCGGGAGCCGGTCGGCCGAGCGGACAGCACGCTGGACTTGTGATCCTGTGGTCCTGGGTTCGATCCCAGGCGCCGGCGAGAAACAATGGGCAGAGTTTCTTTCTCCCTATGCCCCTGTTACCTAGCAGTAAAATAGGTACCTCGGTGTTAGTCAGCTGTCACGGGCTGCTTCCTGGGGGTGGAGGCCTGGTCGAGGACCTGGCCGCGGGGACACTAAAAGCCCCGAAATCATCTCAAGATAACCTCAAGATAGGTGTAGTAACCCGGAATTCTCCATTGTGAATCTAGACTGAACCCGACTGAACTACCGATTATTTAATTATGTAAAGTAGGGAACATTATAGATTTATTTCGAAAGCAAAAAATAAAGCATCCAGTTGATTTTCCTATATTCAGTGTGACTATATATATATAAACCGAGTAATCGTCTTTCAGGTATGGATTGTTATAGCTGTGGTCCTGTTGACCTTAAACCTGGTCTATTCATTCAGCATCTACGACTTACTCTTCCCCCGGCCCAGGTTTCCTTCAAGAGAAAATGTGAAGGTGAGTCTTTTTTCTTCATTGGTACATGCGGTTTGCGAGACGGTGTTCTGCTCCCTGTGAATGATAGAGTGTGATGATGTTGGGAGACGCGTCACAGTGCAGCGTTAATGTTTATGATATGACACGGCTTGAATGTTGTTCTTGTAGTAGCCATTTGGTGTTAGACATGTTTTAGTGTTAGACAATAGAGGAAGAAGCATTGCATATCAAACAAAACCACCACATTCATTATCAATAGTCAGCTAACACTCGATTTACTTACTCTGTGTCATCTTCGATCTACATAGACGAGACATCCAACATTCTGCCCCCAACCGTCATTGAAACTTGGAAATTTATAAGCTGTAGTGGACCTATTGATCCGTAATGAGGTGCTTCATCTCTCGTTTACATATTCGGCTGTTCCAACCAAATTGAATATGTATTTGTACCCTGCCCTTATTATTACCATCTTTATTGATAAAAATTAATTACAATTTAATTTGTAATTTACCTCTGTCCTTGAAAATGTTGACACTGTCAACGGAATTCATCTCTTAACATCAAGCCATAAAAAAACTGAAAAATGATGTGGGGAGAGTTAATTTTTTATACTTCCTTCTCAAGTGAAGAAAAATATATAAGGAAAATGCAAAAGATTCGTGCTAGAATCACTATTCTGACCCTTTCTGCCATATACAATAACATACTAAAAATCCCTATATTAATAATTAAGAAACTTACTCGTCGCAGAAACGTCTCCGGATGATGCTGCCATTGGACGAGTCGAACACGTGGAATGGCTACGACGACGAGGGATTCACCAGGTGAGCCAACCTTTACTGAAAGCTATTGTTGCTTCATGATCTTCCCCTCTTTACCCCCGGAGTTGACCTACACTTTACTACTCTTTTTCATCCTTGAAAGTGACCCAAACTTAGAATTATTCATTATCAACCCTCAGTGCATTCTGACGCTATCTTGACCAGTTGAATATTATTCAAGCTCGCTAAACAAATGTATCTGGTTGATACCTGGTTACCTGGATGGGGTTCTGGGAGTTCTTCTACTCCCCAAGCCCGGCCCGAGGCCAGGCTCGACTTGTGAGAGTTTGGTCCACCAGGCTGTTACTTGGAGCGGCCCGCAGGCCCACATACCCACCACAGCCCGGTTGGTCCGGCACTCCTTGGAGGAATAAATCTAGTTTTCCTCTTGAAAATGTCCAATGAAAATATCCATTCTCAAGGTGAATTGTGCTTTGCAACGTGAGATTGTCAACACTATCATGGGTGGATAAAATGTGTTTGTGTGTAACTATTACCGGTCTGTGTAAGCCAGGTAGTCAGGGTTTCAGACAGGTGTGTGAATTGTGTAGCGAGATGTAGATGATGTGTAATGTTACTGCTACATAGAGGCTGCCACCTGTGGAGTCATTATTCAAACAAAAAGGCCAATTTTTCCCGTATTTTCTGCATATTTAATGCAGAAAATAATTTCAGTCCTCTCCCTTTCTCTTCCCCCCTCCCCCTTCCCAATCCCGCCTTTTTTTCCTCTGCATGCAACTTTTTCACCAACTCTATTTTGCCCCCATTGTCCCGCTTTCCAACCTTGGAAAGACAAACACTCAAACACTCAGTTTTATAGATGTAGACATTCCTGCTGAACATCCATAATCATTACTCGTGATAATACATAGTTATGCATTAATAACGCTGGAGACTAAAACAGTAAGAAACACTTCCCTCTCTTCATTTACTACAGGAATGGACGCAGTCTCAAGCACTCGAATCTTGGCTTGGACATATCACAGGCCATGTGGCCTTGGCCTCTTGACTTCGCTGCTGAGAGAGGCCGGCAGGTTAGTGCCTAGTATGATATCGTTATTTCTAAGATATCCTAAAGTGACTAGTTTGGTGTCATGTGTATTGCGACGTTAATACCGTTCAACGACATGTGTTTAACATTTGTTTAATCCCTCGTTTCCTACAGATGTGAGGTGTGTGAAAGCTGGTCAATCCGTCATCTCAATCAATAGGTCGCATTTTATACGTTGCGGTAAAGAACGTTACAAATGCAACCTACCATGACAAGTAACGGCTCACAAATATCAACGTTTCCCCATGCAACGGACTCGAAAGGTTAGGTGGGTTGCTGGGGGTTCGTGCGTTTCAGGTTAGTTCAGGAGGTGGGATTTCTGACGCAGTGGCACACCAGGAGACCGGGCCGCGCGAAGACCACCTCGAGTCAAGAACACGAAACCATTCCTTTATAGTCTGGGTCTGTGACCATCTCGAGGAACAGGCTTGAACGACTCCGGCCGCTGGTCATCTTTAACTGTGTTTTGATGATAGATCGTCCTTGAACATAGGTAGTAGCTCATTCTTGACCATAGGTGGGATGTCATCCTTGACCATATTTTGGTAGGTCGTCCTCTACCACTTGTACAGCTTAATGGGGTTAAAAGGGTAATCTATTTTTTCAATTTTTTCGGATAGAAATGCAACTAATTTTGCTACATTTTATTGAGTGGTGCACTTTAGAATTGCTTATCACACACTTTAAGCATTTACGATATTTAGTGTATTGTATTTTACTTCTGAATGCTTATTGTATCATTATTTCTCTATTGTTTTAGTTAAGATTGTAGCTTGTATTGTGAATGTTGTCTCTGTTATTTATTGTTGTAATTATTACTGTTGAAATTTATATAGTTTTGTTATTATTTATTTATTTTTCTTAATCTAAATTTTATTAATATTGTTGCTAATAGTAAATTTGATTTAACAAATATTGTTTTTAACACGTGGTTTTAATATTGTCATCACTTTCAACTGAATTAATTGATGTTTATTAACAAAGTGTGTCAGGTTAGATTCCTCAGGGACCACTTTCGGACCAGACATCTCTTGGTCTACACAAATGATATAGTTAATACAATATATAGTTTCACCGATTGAAACAGACAAGGAAACAATGTTAGAACACCAATAGAGCAAAAAAAGAGTGAGATACTACACCCAGCCAACTAGCCTGTGACCCAAGTGTGTGTGTGTGTGGCCTCTCCACTAGAGGCCAAGTTGGTGTGTGGCCTCTCCACTAGAGGCCAAGTTGGTGTGTGGCCTCTCCACTAGAGGCCAATACACAGTTTAGCAGCCCAACCACTTGGGCTGGACGGTAGAGCGACGATCTCGCTTCATGCAGGTCGGCGTACAATCCCCGACCGTCCAAGTGTTTGGGCACCATTTCTCCTCACCGTCCCATCCCAAATCCTTATCCTGACCTCCTTCCCAGTGCTATATAGTCGTAATGGCTTGACGCTTTCCCCTTGATAACTCCTTCCTTCCTGCCTTCTCACCAATGTGTTGGAATGTTTGGGATCCCAGCAGGCAGGCAGGACTCCTCAAGCCTACAGCCATAACTAATCCGGAACGAGATTTAGGTAGAGTTTGTATCAAAAACAAATCTAACTGGAAGGTTGGCTTTCAGACGTCTAGCGAGGTAAATGGGAGAAATTCCCACTTCCCTCTGAGTGGAAGCAGCTGTTAACTGGCATCAACAGTCACAAGAAACTTTCCCACTAACTTGAACTCTCCTGCGTGAAGACTTCACACAAGCAGTAGGTTGAAGGAAGGAAGGAATTATCGGGAAAGCGCCAAGCCATGACGACTATATAGCACTGGGAAGGGATCAGGATAAGGATTTGGGATGGGACGGGGAGGGAAAGACTGGTGCCCAACCACTTGGACGGTCGGGGATTGAACGCCGACCTGCATGAAGCGAGACCGTCGCTCTACCGTCCAGCCCAAGTAGTTGAGGTTGAGATGAGAGATAAAAGGTGGTAAGCAAGGCCCTCGTAGCTCAGACGCTTAACATCCCACATAAAAGTCTAACTGTTATTAGTCCGGCCAGAGGGTAGAGTTTATTACCAACGCGAGGTGTTCAGCCTTTGCCAATGCAAGTCGTGATGATTTCACTTGTGGAGAGAATGTTGATTAGGTTTATGTACGTTAGAGTTACGAATCTTTTATGCAGAGAAGTGTAGTAGTGCATGATGTTATCAGTGAAATTACTGGTTCAAAATGACTTTTGTAAAACCTAAAGTGATCCGGATTATTTCACATTCGGATTTATACATTTCCGGAATAACACATTATACAAGTCAATACAAGAATTCTTTAAAGATGAGACGATGGAAAAATTAGTTAACTTCCTTATGACCCCAGACGATAAGTGCCCCGGGCAACCTGTCAATTCGGAACGTGGAAGAGGAGTGCCTAACGGCAGCATCGGGTTCCCGCGGGTCACAGGTTCAGAAGATCTCCAAACGTCTTCCTGAGCAGATCATCTGTCACGACAAAAGTCTTCCTTCGGGGAATGTCTGAAGTTTCACAGCGACTCTTCGGAGTGACCCGCTAGAGGTGGTTCGCTATATGGACTTGGGGTGAGCGTGGATGCCATTCGCGGACGACCTTTGCATACTAAGACCCTTTACTCACACTAGGAATAAACACATTGTAATTTTTTCTCTCGGTGTATGTCTGAACTTCCTTGATCTTTCCTGAGTTTAAAATAGAACTTGTCTAGCTGCTTCTCTTCACTCGATACGGGACTCCATTTTGGGTTTTGAACAGTCGTTGTTTAGTTATGATCTTATCTGCCACCTGTTTAAAAACTATTCAAATTAAACGTTTTATTTAGGTGAAAAATATTAAAATATTCTGCTCTTTTCCTCTGGATTATTTTTACTTTATGAACATATTGTGAATCAAATGTTTTTGTGTATGCGTTTGTATGTGCGTGAGGGTGTGTGTGTGTGTGTGTGTGTGTGTGTGTGTGTGTGTGTGTGTATGTAAGTGTGTGTGTGTGTGTATGTGTGTGTGTGTGTGTGTGTGTGTGTGTGTGTGTGTGTGTGTGTGTGTGTGTGTTTGTGCATGCGTGTGTGTGTTTGTGCATGTGAGTGTGTGTTTTGTGTTTATGTGTTTTGGAGTGTACTTATGTGTGTCTGTGAATGCATATGTGTGCTTTTAAGTGTCTATGTACTCACCTATTTGTGTTCAGTAATGTATGACTTCACGACCAAAATTTAACGCTTGGATCCCCGTCTTTGCAGCCACCACGAACCAAATATTTTGCAATCAAATCTATTTTGGAAATTATGAATATTTTTTCGGTTTTCCAACCTGCTCCTTTATTTTCAATTTCTCTATTTACTTTGTCAATGAGATTCCGCCTTTATTGGCCATCAGCATCTTTGCTCCCAGGAGAGGAGAGAGATGAGCTGCTCTGTGGGTTATCTTAAGACTGTGGTGGATGCTGGCAGCCTTTATCAACCACAGAACATTTATGCCCATCTTGTATGACAGAAATTTATGACGGAAATCTGCATTGTTTTGCTTCCCAAGTTCCCTGCGTCTCTTGTATAGCATGAGCTCTAGTGTTTGTAGGCATGACATGCGCTCAAGTGCTTGTCGATATGGCATGCGCTCTAGTGCTTGTCGATATGGCATGCGCTCTAGTGCTTGTCGATATGGCATGCACTCTAGTGCTTGTCGATATGGCATGCACTCTAGTGCTTGTCGATATGGCATGCGCTCTAGTGCTTGTCGATATGTCATGCACTCTAGTGCTTGTCAGTGTGACTCACACTAATGCTTGGCAGTATGCCACACAGTCTTACGGCCCAGCAATGCAAGGCTCAGCATATGAAGGAGGCAAAAGTATATAATCCGACGAATTTCAGTTATATGACCTGATCGCGTTGGGTTACTAACTTGACGCACATCTGTTAGAAACTACATCTGTTTACATTTATATTTTCTTGAATATATTTATATTTAAAATACATTAAAGCGGATGATGCTGCCTGACTGGAGAGTGGGAGCCTCCTGGTACAAATTGGCCAGGTTTTATAAAAAAAACATTCGGGCAATACATGTCAGTATGTTTAACTTGAATTTACCTGAGGGAGCCACCATCTCTCTAGTGACCTCGACGGGGACAGAAAGCCAGGTGGGGGGTGAGGGGGTGGTCAAACGTCCATGTTATTGTTTCTGGGGATTTTTGTCCAACTGGATTTTTGAACTGCTCATGGTATAAAAAGAGACAGTGGTCAATACCTGTCAATATGTAGGAACATTGATGGTATATGAAGAGAGAGAGATCGGTCAATACCGATCAGTATGTAGGAGCATTTAAAGTATATGAAGAGAGACATCGGTCAATACCGGTCAGTATGTAGGAGCCTCTATGATATATGAAGAGAGAGAGAGAGAGAGATTGGTCAATACATGTCAGTATGTACGCGTCAGTATGTCTTGTTGTGTATGCCAGGGGCGTGAATGTCCTTCTTTCATCTCATAACATGTGAGTCACGTCCGTCGTGGTGGGGTCCATCTCTCCACCTCTCACATGACTCAAGAGTCTGGTTCTGCTTCCTGGGATATCTCTCACTCATTTAGCTAAACAATTGACAATCTTTTGAAGCTAGTTACACATATTTATATTTAAATATATTAAACCGGATGATGCAGCCACTCTGGACAGTACATAACCTTTAAGCACTCACTGTATATATTGTAACCTTTATATATATAATAAAGCACAAAAAGGAAGGGGTGGTACCTACCTTGAGGCTACCTTGAGGTGCTTCCGGGGCTTAGTGTCCCCGCGGCCCGGTCGTCGACCAGGCCTCCTGGTAGGAGGAGAAAAGCACACAGAAACTGTATTGGAGGGGACCTAAACATTCCCTCTAATGTGTTATGTGTGGTTTCCTCCGAGGCTAAGGGTCCCCCTTCTTCCAGCCAAAGGTGGTACTCTTTTTCTTTTATATACAATAAATTAAATACAATAATTTACACAAATACAAATTTATATCAGTAATCGTTTTTATCACAAGTGATTGAACAAGAGACTCGCAACAGTCACTATACAAGACACTTTACATCTATGGTGAGTCACACAGTTACTAGTCTTGACCCACCCAACTGGGCAGCAGCTTTAGTCATGTGCATGCATTATCTACAGTAAGCAAATTTTGGATGCTTTGTTAAGATTCCTGGCAGTACATCATTATGAATGAAGTAAATACACATTTCTTGGGCTCCATTGATGGTGCAATCTCTGAATTCCACTTTTTTCACATTCCGTTATGTAATGAGGCAAAGTATGCGAATAGTTCTGCTGACAGAGTTTACATTTAGTCAAATCTACATCAGCAGATGTTGCAAACCCCCAGAGGTACTTGTAGCCGAGCCTAAGCCTAGCTGTGGTAACATCTAGAAGTCTACTAACTTTATTGGATGACCCATAGACGTACGGTACTTCCTGCATAATAGAATGATGATAGATGGAGTAGTGTGAATTTCACTTTGCCTCAAGTCTACGAGATTTTGTTGATGTTCCCGGAATATTACTGCCCTCTGGCTGCTCAAAGGCAGTCAAAGATTGTAATCAATTCCCTCTCTATGAGCAAAAGTTTTGACTAACTCATCAGTTCTATCATGAATTCGGAGACCAATATGAGAAGGAATCCACAGGAGACAAACTCTGACTCCATCATTGATTATTTCATTATATCTGTGACTAGCTTCAGATACAAGCACGTCACAGTTATGCCCTGGGAAGCTGTCACATATGAAAACATATTTGTTAAATACCTACGTAAATTGGTCAATTAACCCATAAACGAATAACATCAGACCCGTACTTGTGTCTTGACATGCCCCACAGGGTCCAGCACAAGCTTTATCCGTCCAAACCCAAATACCAGATTAAACCTACAAGCACCAATGGCAGCCACCCGGACTTACTGTACTCTCGCAGCCAACTAGGCAGCGCTGGTCGGGCAAGCATCCCCCACACCGTTCCTGAAGCCCGACTCGGAGGGTTTCGCAAGATATCTCTCTATTAGGGCAGGCGAAGCCACGGGGCGCCCAGCCGTGTCCTCTACCCCTGAAGGCCCAGGGCGAGATAACTGGCCGAGATAACTGTTGAGATAACAATATCAAATAGTTGATATTACAGGATAATTCACAACATCGGGATTCAACTATGGGAAAACATCCCCAATACAGCGACTGATTTAATTCCTCTGCATAAATTCGTTGTGTTTAAGTAACCATATATTTTCATGTTCCTTATCTTGACAATTAATTATCTAGGCCTACCAATCACTCTACGCACTAACCTACCATTCCTGATCAAATGTACTAGTGATCGGGTGTGTTGATGAGAGAAGAGTAGGGAGAAGCAGGCGACGAACAGGCAAGTGAGAAGGAAGAGCATTAAGAAGACAAGAAAGTCAAGGAGCAGAAAGAAGAGGTCAAGGAGCAGAAAGAAGAGGTCAAGGAGCAGAAAGAAGAGGTCAAGGAGCAGAAAGAAGAGGTCAAGGAACAGAAAGAAGAGGTCAAGGAGCAGAAAGAAGAGGTCAAGGAGCAGAAAGAAGAGGTCAAGGAGCAGAAAGAAGAGGTCAAGGAGGAAGGAATAGACATAAAGGACAAAGCTGAATTCGATACACCAACATCATCTCACAATATGCACTGGAGAAAGCCTCGAATACTTATTCATTCTCGAATAGTCATAACACAGTAGTCCACATCCTCGGCTCACAACCGAGGGAACCGGGTTCAATCCTCGGGCAGGACAGAAGCGGTTGGGAACGTTCATCTAGCAGGGAAAATACCCTGGAGTCAGTCAATTGTTGAGGGTTGCATCATGGTGAAGGCAAGTAATTAGGGAAACCTCGATATGTAACGAGATCAATTACATTTATCTAAGAAAATACATCATAATCTTGACAGTGCCATTTTGATTATATATTAACTGGCATTACTGAAATAATAATAATGATTTTTTATTAGGATTTAATAAAGTATTATTTGTTATTAATTTATTATCACTTGGATTAATAATTATAATCAAATTTATTATAATTATCACTAAAAAGTGTAACAAGATTTTGTTATGAAAACAGGCTTAATAAATCTTTGTAGCCTTGTGGCGATGTTGTCAGCAGGAGACGAGCTTCAGCTCCCGGACCCCCACAATCATATCTAGGGTATTATACCGTACTGTATTTTAAAACTGAGTGGTATGTGTGTTGACCGTTATGCTCCTGATGTGAGGTACACAGGTGTGTGTGTGTGTGTGTGTGTGTGTGTGTGTGTGTGTGTGTGTGTGTGTGTGTGTGGAGGCGAGGAACAGCTGGGTGATATATTAACTGTTGCGGGCGAGCGAGGTGTGTCAGTCAGGTGAGGGGCGGCAGTCAGGTGAGGGGCGGCAGTCAGGTGAGAAGGCTTCCGTAGCAGCTCCATCAGCAGCTTCAGCAGCAGCTTCAGCAGGAGGTCGCGGTCATGGTCAGCTCCCGAGAGGTATGTCTGTCCTCCCTGTTCGCCAGGGGTTCTTTCCACAGTGAATACAGGGAAAATTTACTTCTGTCCTCAACCATGTTCACAAAAACAGCTATTATGACGACCGTATAGGTCTATTGAACTATGACTTGAGGTCTATTGAACCTCAGTTCAATAGACTTGAGAAGGTTCAATAGACATCAAGTCCGCCACCCAAACTAACCAGACTGATGCTACTTTTGGTGTCGGCTTAAACGCCAAACAATTAACTTTTTTTAGACAAGTCACTTACGAAGACGTTATCTTCAAGATGAAAAAAAAAGAATGTTCAGTAACTATCATACGACAATTTAACACATTCCTGGCCCCACAGCCTTAAGTGAATTCATGTCCCCAGGTAGTGGCAATGGTGGTAATGGTGGTTATGGTGATAATAGCCCAACACACGCAAGCAAAACCACCCATCGACAGAGGATCTGGATTCCTACCTCCTTTCAAAACAGAGCTCCTCGTAAGTGTATTGAATTATTGATGGAACTGTAGATGTTGTGTGACAATTGGTACATAAAATGGTATATTCAGCATTGCTCCAGTCATTAGATCACGAGCGTACCTTAAGGGGAGATACTAGGGTAACTAGTGATTGTTTAGGGAGTTTGAAGTATAATGACTGGATTAGCGTGTGTACGTATGGTGGAATCTTAGCTAGTGTTCTGATGAACGAACGATTGTCAGAGTCCTAGGACCTTGTTCATGGTCATTTTGTATATCCAACCATATGTCGATACACTAATAACATCGGTACCTGTATTATCCATGTATTCTGAATGCCTGTATCTGTATTACCGGTATATTTTGTATGCCTGAACCTGTATTACCAGTACAGATTGTATCTCTGTCTCCCTCAGGCGCCCTACCCTGGACTGCACCCTCACGTGATTCGCTGTTGCTGGTGGCACTGGGACACTCAAGGCTTCAGCAGGTTAGTAATGGCACCTGGCCAGGTCCTCCTCACCCACCTGTTGTTGTTTCTATGCACCTGTTAATTTTCACATGTACCTGTTTCTTTTCCCTCGTACCTGTTTCTTTTTCCCAAGCAGCTCCTTATTTTCCACGTACAGGTTTCCTTTACACGCATATGTGTCCACACGCACATGTGTTCTTCACACTCACATGTGTTCTTCACATGCACATGTGTCCTTCACACGCACGTGTGTCCTATCCACGCGTTTCACGCTTTTTACAGTATTTTTTAACCTGGTTAAGAACATTATTGATATTTTGGTTAAATATAAATTTAATAAAAGTCATACAAATTTACATTTATGCAATGAGAGCAGTACGTGTATATGTGTGCTTGTTCTTTCCTGATGTGTAAGTTTGTCGAAAGGTGAGTTTTATGTCAAGTGGACCAAGGATATAGTGAGGGTTTTGAGTTCAAATATGAAGGAAATGCATAGCATAGTGTTCCAAATGTTAAAAGACGTTCAGGATGAAAGTTTTCTGATTGTGTAGCAATTTGGGTTTGTCCTTAACTTTGGAAGCTATGTTGTTCTAATATTATTCCTCAGGTCCTTTTCTTAAATGTATATAATAGTTTGTTGTGTTTCTGCTCCTTTCTATATGCTTTCCATTCCTCTCCCTAAATGTTCTTTCCATATTTCTTGCTTATGATTCTATCGTAAATGCTGTATTTAATCTTCCCGCCTTGGTAACCGACCTTTTGATGGGGAGTGTGTCGCCTTTATCTACTTTTTAATCGTTGATAAGGACATATTAGAGCTTGCAGCTACAGTTAATCTTATGAGCCTCCAATCGTGCAGTAATTAAAGTCACGTAGTGGTCGTAGACTGATCCGGAGAAGCGGGCTTGATATTGAAAGAAATGTGAATTGACTGTTGTGTTGCAGGAATGGTCGTGACCTGAGACGACAGCAACGGGGTCAACACGGACCTTATCCGGCTTCTGTTGTGTCGACTCTGTTTTAAACTTAAGGTAAGCAAGTCTGGTGGGAGTTCCCTCCTTTACCCTCTTGTAATAGAGCCCTCAGTACTCTATTTAGCCATCCTCATTCCCTCCCTCTTAATTAATTTTTACCCATTCTCTTCCTGTCATCGTTTTGAGGAAGCCACCACACCATTCCTCTGATATCTTCATTTTCCTTGACAGTGTTTCTTAACGCGATCGCCACCATCCTTGTCTCATCCCCCCTCTCGCTGTTTTCAGTAAGAAACCAGCCCATTTCCCTATCCTTTGATCAGTATCCTACTATTCCATGCTCTCGGCCCCATGTACATTAACACATTTACTTTCCTCATGTTCAGTAACCCATTCTCCCCTCCTTCAGGTATTCACTAATCCATTTTATCTACCCATGTTCAATAACCTATTACTCCTTCCAGTGTTCATTAACCCACTGTCGCATTCTACCTATCCATATTCAGTGACCTACTAACCCATTCTCTCTCCCCCGACGTTCAGTAGCTCAACTGGACAATGTTTCTTTGTGCTCGATCGATGGTGTTTTGCTTGGTTGCGGCGACATCTTTCCTGTGCTAGCAGGGTTCTCCTCATAGTGCTGAGGGACTTAGCTAGGCAGCCCCTGTGACTCAGCCTTTGAAGTACAATTTCCTTGTGGTTAAACACTGTCCCCTTGTGACTCCGTGCCGCAATGATCTCAGGGCTCTTCTCTTAGGGGTTCTGGTGATCCAGGTACCCATTTAGGGATATGGGTATATGGCTCTCTATTGTTCCCAATCAGTCTAGTGGGTTGTAGCTGGCTCTATTCCTCCTCTAGCAAGTCTTCCTCTTGGTAACAGATTGGTCCATTCTTCCCCAAGCAAGTTTTCCTGTTGGTAATCTAGTGTAACCTAACCTAACCTAACCTAACCTAACCTAACCTAACCTAACCTAACCTGCCAATAATGACCAGACCACACACTAGAAGGTGAAGGGACGACGACGTTTCGGTCCGTCCTGGACCATTCTCAAGTCGATTGTGACAATCGACTTGAGAATGGTCCAGGACGGACCGAAATGTCGTCGTCCCTTCACCTTCTAGTGTGTGGTCTGGTCATCATACTTTAGCCACGTTATTGTGACTCATCGCCTGCATATCCTGCCTATAGACTACGTTGATATAACATTTTACATACTAATAATGTCAGAAATGATGAAGATTCGTAATGCTTATATTATTATTAATCTTTCGGTCAACCTTGTGGCGAATTTTCATTAAAATGTTAATTATACCTTTCGTAGATTGATGTTCTAAACTGATTTGTATTCTCATTATAACTTCAAGTTTATAATTACATGAACTGTACCCTACAGTTATCTATCAGGAACCACAAGTACAGTTATGTTACAGTAATTTGAGTTTCGTTACATACTGTTAATTAATGTTACCGTTTAATGTTAACCAACTGTTAAAGGGTTACCAAGTCCATCATGTGTTTCTTTATATGTTATGTAGTTCTAAAATCAATTAAAATGTGTATTCTTCTCTTTCTTTTGTGTGACACAGAAACTAGTGAGTGGAGGTTCAATTCTAGATCTCTGCTGGAAATTCATGCTGGAAGTCTCCTACCAGTTTCTGTTGGAAGTTCCTGCTGTGAAACGTCTGTTCAAAGTTTAGTGCTGGAAGCCTTTCCTGGTAGCTTTTTGCAGGAAGCTTCTGCTGAACACCTATGTTGTGATCATCTGTACACGCACGCACGCACACACACACACACACACACACACACACACACACACACACACACACACACACACACACACACACAAAATTTGGAGTCCTGTCATTATTTTTCTCCTCATTGGCAGGCTTTCGGTCCGCATCATGATATGATAACTATGATAACTCCTTACTTTCATAAACAAAAAATCGTTATTATTATTTTCTTATTTATTGTTATATTTCTAATACGTTATAATTTATTTCCAAGTACTTTTCTGTTTGACTTTGTTAACTTATTCACGTTTCTGATTTTATCAAGTATTAAAAGCCATTTTTTTGTGTTAGACGGATTTTGGGTAAGTTTTATTTCCGCGCGTGTACGTGTGTGGGCCGCGGGGACACTAAACCCCGAAATCACCTCAAAGTATCCGCAAGGTTAGGTCAGTATAGAGCCCAATACCGCCAAACAATTCATCAGGGCTAGCGTTAGAAGCACCGCCAGGCCTGTCTCCTACAAGGTATCACACCCTTTTCACTGGTCAGAGCGCACAAAAAATACAAAGCCCAAACCTTACCAGAAACGTACGAGTGCAAGCATGCCTCACCTCCCGATGTATAGAAAATGGGGGGTATTTATAAGCATGTTTCTTCTCATAGCATTTGGTGATTTTTGTACATTAGGAACCATGACCTAAAGTGAGCCGCAGTAGTCGAGAGAACGGGTTGAATAGCGCCTCGCTACAGTCCCCTTTGTTACGAGGTGCTCCTCCTCCACTTTCCCCGACCGTCGAAGTAGTTGGGCATCATTCCTTTCCCTCGTCCCATCCCAAATCCTTATCCTGACCCCTTCGAAGTGCTATACAGTCATAATGGCTTGGCGCTTTCCCTGTTTAACTTCCTCTGTTCAGAAATTGGTGGAAAATGCTAAGGTTATCCCCAATCCTTGGATATTATCACCATTTATTTATCCTGGCTCTGCTGCCCAAACCACTTCGAATGCTTCTCTCTAATAATATTGTACAAATATCACAAATTCATGCATTTCTGTATTTTAAACACAGTGTTAAGTCATTTCCAATCACAAAGTGCTCTAAAGTACATTTGTAAGGTGCTGAAATAAGTGAATGACGATTGTATTATTATGTATTTTTCAGTCTTTGGTTAAACAAAATTTATTGAACAAATAAACTATATGATACATTGAAATAAAATGTATTAATTACAGTTTGGACCATCTAGGACTCATGGAGAGCTTACATATTACCAGATTTGGTTGCAAGAATGATATGGTATGGGGGAAGATGAGGTATGGAAGAAGGTGTAGCATGAGGAAGAACCAAGACTTAAAAGAAAGTGAGGCATGAAGAAAGGCGGCGAATGAGGCACAAGAGAGAAATGAGTGAAAGTCTGGTATGAGTGGAAGATGAAGTATGTGACAGAAGTGGGAAAACTGGTAGTGAGATACAGGCAAGATATCAGGAAAGACTAGGTATGAAATCTACAGAAAACCAAGTCTCACTCTCCATTTTCTTAATTAAACTACTTGATACAGAATAACATAAATCCAGTAACAAAAAATATATATACATTTTGTTTACAATTAACGTACAAATAAAGCAAGAACAGGAACAAATGAATGTTGCTGCGAGTCACAATTGGGATTTTTAAATTGGTTTAGTGAATGATTTTTCCTAAGAAACGTGTAAATAACTAATGAAAATAATCTGAAATAGATAATAACTTCGAGGCATTGCTCAGGACAAAACATCAACACTAGTGAGGAAACTTTACATAAACTTGTATACACATATGAGTATGCAACATTGCAACAATCAAATGCTGGAGCGTATCTGAAGCAAAGTCAGTCCATTTAAACTTTATATGACACAATCAAGAGTCATAGAACTTATCTAGTGCATAGTTTAACTAGTACAGCGTAGACGAGCTCAGGCAATGTAACAATGAACACACATACACACACACACACACACACACACACACACACACACACACACACACACACACACACACACACACACACATATATATATAATATATATATATATATATATATATATATATATATATATATATATATATTGTATATAAAAAATTGCTAACCACACAGCTTGTCCTCCTAAGATTTCCCAACGTCAATAAACTGTCGTACTAAAGTGCCCTTATCCTAACCAATCGGAGGACTCAAAACAGAAAAACGGGACAATATGTCACTTTCGGGAGCCACTACCAATTTTTTGTACAACAATTTTTGACCTTAGGTAGAGCATACGTCAAAATGCGACGTTCTATTAGGACGACGACCACAACATCGTGGATAATAACATTTCATTCACTTGGACCATCAGAACCTTGGAACGCAGAGCACCAAAGCAGCAACTGACAGTCCTACCAACTGAGTCACCAGCACCCACAATAAAGAATGGTTCTAGAGACGCCCATCTGGAACTTTAGACCCTCCCTAGAGGGCCACTTTGGCAGGAAGATGTTTATATGACTAGGGCGTGGATCACCTTCATGCCAAAGTGAAGGCCTAAAGTTCAAGATGGTTACCAGATGGGTGTCTCTAGGATCCATATTGTGCATGAGGGTGACTCAGTTGGTTGGACTGCGTGGTTGCTGCTTTGGTGGTCTGCGGTTCGAGGCTTTGATGGTCCAAGTGAATGTAATATATTTTCATATATATATGAAGTTCTCGAAGGAATCAGATACCTTGATGATTTTATAACAAAATCTATGAACAGCAACAGAAGTTAAGATGCGGATCGAACCCAAGGAAATATCTTAGATTATATATAATATATATATATATATATTATATATATATATATATATATATATATATAATATATATATATATATATATATATGTATATATATATAATCCAGTAACAAAATTCTATATATATATATATTATATATATATATATATATATATATATATATATATATATATATATATATATATATATAATCTATAGATTATATATATATATATATATATATATATATATATATATATATATATATATATCCAGTAACTATATATATATATATATATAATATATATATATATATATATATATATACATACACAAAATTACCTACAGATATGATAGGAAGCGCTTCAAGCTGCCAGACACCACTAGTTAATCCACATCTTCTTCCTACTGATGTTGTGTTCCGACATCACGTACACTGTAGCAACGATGTACACTGAACGTTCACTGTAGCCCTGGACGATGTTCAGGACTAAAGTATAGTTGATGTTGGTCAGTAAGCTAGTGTGGTGGTTCTTAATATCTGTCCATAAGTTGACAGGCCTTAATAACCCTCTAGAAAGTGTTGTTAATATAGGGGCGACGACGATCGAGGAATCGGATGCGCCCCTCAAGAAGGTGTCCGGATGAGTCCGGTGCCTAACCCTGTAGAAGGTGTCCGGATAGGTCCGGTGAACAGATTGTTTACTTCGCATCATCTCTGAAATCAAGAACAAATATATCAATCAAGAACTAAATCTACATTGCAAGTAACTACATTATAGAACAACATATGTGCTTTAGCAACCCCTTGTACCTTCTTGTGCGCATATGTAATAAATACATAAACAAACGAGTCGTGGAAGTATTTGCTCAAAGAAAACGTTATTGGAAGTGTAAACGTTCGAAGGGGAGACTTACCTGCAGGCACCCGTGTACTCTACAGCTCATTCACTTGGGGCTTGCCGGAGTTTATACTGCCAGAGAGTCGCCACGATCAGGTGCCTGGTGCCTCAAGTCACGGCCATTCCTGACAGGTAAAGGATTCATCGTATGAGTCTCGTGTGAGAGGTGAAGATCATGTGAGTCTCGTGTGAGATGTGAAGCTCTTGTGAGTCTCATGTGAGGCTCATATGATGTCCACGTGAGTCATAATTCGAAGTATTATGTGAGTCAGAATACGACGCTTAAGACAAAGAACGTAACATACTTTCGTTCAGATCGTCCAGGAGAGCTGCTTAACAAATTCAGATTAGCAATATGATCATGGCTTTACAAGAAAGTAAGAACTCTTGTATATAAATAATTTCGTAGTGTCGAGGCGCTCACCTGGAGAAGCCTTCGGAGTCGTAGCCATTCCAGCAGCAAGGCGACTTGCTGGGCAAGAGACCTCCCTGTGAAGTAAACACATCTATCAAGCTTTTATATTTCCTATCACCCTGTTAAGTCAAAAGTTCTAAATGGTCTACCTTACGAATTGAGATTTTTTATTTACTTGAATACGATTCCTTCTTGAGGTTATCTTGAGATGATTTCGGGGCTTTTAGTGTCCCCGCGGCCCGGTCCTCGACCAGGCCTCCACCCCCAGGAAGCAGCCCGTGACAGCTGACTAACTCCCATGTACCTATTTACTGCTAGGTAACAGGGGCATTCAGGGTGAAAGAAACTTTGCCCATTTGTTTCTCTGCCTCGTGCGGGAATCGAACCCGCGCCACAGAATTACGAGTCCTGCGCGCTATCCACCAGGCTACGAGGCCCCTTAAAGGGACAATAGTTTGAACCTAATTATAAATATTAGGATTTATAGATTGCTGTTGCACTTTATACCGGTCGGCCGAGCGGAGAGCACACTGGACTTGTGATCCTGTGGTTCCAGGTTCGATCCCGGGCGCCGGCGAGAAACAATGGGCAGAGTTTCTTTCATCCTATGCCCCTGTTACCTAGCAGTAACTTGGTACCTGGGTGTTAGTCAGCTGTCACGGGCTGCTTCCTGGGGGTGGAGTCCTGGTCGAGGACCGGGCCGCGGGGACACTAAAGCCCCGAAATCATCTCAAGATAACCTCAAGATATAGCAAGATTTCTCTTGAAATTGAAATTTGTGCTTTAACTTCAATTCAGATAATCAGCTATTTAAACATATTTCTAAGCCAGTACGACTATATAGCACTTGGAAGGGGCTTGAGGATAAAGATGTGGGATATGACCAGAGAAGGAAGGGTGCGAAACCACTTGGACCATCGGGGCGCGAACGTGGACCAGCAAGAAGCAACGGGCCGTTGCTGTGACAAACTATAGTCCAATGAAGACTATCGGAAAGTTTCCTCCTTATCTTTGTGTACGTTTTTAGTACATATACCTCAGAGTTTCCCAAACTGCGTCGAACTGTTTGGATTTCTGATACCATCAAGTCTCGTCTCCCTCCAGCCCGTTCTCCTAAGGTTTCCCACCGTCCAGAAACTGTCATACTAAAGTGCCATTATCCTAACCTACCACAGGACCCAAAATAGAAAACGGGGCAGTATGTCAAGCTAGCGAGCCGCTTCCATTTTCTAGTACGATGATTTTTATCTTAGGTAAAATTACGTCAAAATACGACGTTCTATTAGGAGGACTAGTCTCCATTGGCAAGGGAATCAGCGCCCCTTGAGATGAATGCTAAATCTTCCCTTACCTGTAATTAAAGTATCACCCTCACAGGTCTTTGGCAGACACCTGACTCGGTCATGTTTACAACCGGAGAGTCATCTCATCCAAGACTCCCTAACTCGCACTCAAACACGAAGAAAATACGTGAAAATTAGTTATCGCTCTTAAACAATTGCTAGTCTTAGTGAGAAATAAGAAATCTGTATACATATACTGACGAGACTGACGGATACAATGGTGAAGCAATTATGAGGCGAAAACTCTGAGCAATAAGGTTATATAGCAAGTGGGAGGGATATGAGGACACGGAGCAGGGATATGCGGAATGAAGCTGATATATGAGGACGAGGAGCTGGAAAATGAGGACAAGGAGCTTGGATATGAGATCAAAGAACTAGAATATGAGGACGAAGGGAAGAAACAGTGTGATACTATTTGCACCATCGAGAATCGAACGTTGTCCCTAGAAAATGTCAGACCGTCGCTCTACCAAACAGGTCAAGTGTCTCAGAACGCAATGTGAAGAGATATAGGAGACGGAAGCCGTGGAATTCCTTATCACTTAATGACTAGTACGTAACTAGTAACTGGTGACAAGTGCATAACTAGTGACGAGGGTGTAGTGACTAAAGCGTAACTACTACGTAACTAATGACCAGTACGTAATTGGTGAATAGGCGTAGTTAGTAACTAGTATGAATAAATTATTATTTTTTTTATTATTATAATTATTATTATTATTGGTATTAATATTATTATTATAGTTTTTATTATTATGTAATTTATTAAAATTTGTAGTCCTAACGTACTGTCTTCGACGATAAACAGAAACTATAATAATGAACAAAATCCAAATATCACAAAATCTAATTGTTCACTAAAACAAAATTATTCAGTTATTGCTACTGACGACCACAGGCGTGTGGGGGGGGGGGGGGGGGGGGGACAACAACAGACTACTCACGTAAGGACCGAACATCTTCTTGATCTCATCATAAGATTGGATTCTATTCCTATAGGGCCTGAGCCACCTGCCGTAGCCGTATCTTGCGGGTTCCACCATGTCCACAGCCACCAGTAGCACCACCACCAGCACTGCCACCGTTACCTGGCGGAGGTGTTGGTAACGTAATGACGTTAGTCGATCTCGTATAAATAATAATAATAAAACATTGTAATGTGAAAATATTTAATCACGAAGGAAACTTGAAACAAGAAATGAGTTGAGCGATTTTGTGTTAATCAACACACTACACTCAATGGAATGTTGTTGTTTTTAGATTCAGCTACTCAGAGTAAAACGTTCCAAGTAGCACGGGCTATGGTGATCCCGTAGTGGACTTACCTGACACGGGAGCTGAGCTGAAAGTGGAGTTCAATGGAGTTTAGTTTTTTTTTTATTTTTACTTGGCGCCAATCCTTAACTGTAGCCTCTATTCACTCAGCAGTAAATGGGTACTTGGTTGTTAAACGATTTCGGGGCGGGTCCTATTCTGGGGAAAATTAGGATTAAGGACTTTTACGAACTGCTATGCGTGTTGTGACTGAACAAAAATGTAAGAACTCTTGTATATAAACAAAAAACAAAAACAAATGTTGTTGTTTTAGATTCTAGTCAGCTACTCGGAACACAAGTTCCAAGTAGCGCGGGCTATGGTGAGACGGTAGTGGACTTGGTCAATGGAATGTTGCTTTAGATTTAGCTACTCAGAACAAAATGTCCATGTAGCACGGGCTATGGTGAGCCCGTAAGTTAATGGAATACTGTATAACACTTGAAAACACACACACACACACACACACACACACACACACACACACACACACACACACACACACACACAATATAATGTTTATTGTATCTATTGCGTCGTATCTATTTTCTACTAGGTGAATAGAGGCATTAGATGAAAGAATATCTGCCTTTTTGTTTTCTGTCTCGGCCAGGGCTCGAATCCTGGGCTTGAACACTGACCCGTAGTCTGGTAACTGTGTGTTATTGAATATAAGAGAGAGAGAGAGAGAGAGAGAGAGAGAGAGAGAGAGAGAGAGAGAGAGAGAGAGAGAGAGAGAGAGAGAGAGAGTTAGATCAATGATTGTAAAAAAAAAATCTATACTTGTAACGTTCTTGTTCGGAGTGAGAGAGAAAGTGAACGCAAGTCTTTAGAGATCGGAATGTATATTATATTGCTTACCCTGTCGAGAGGACCGAGCCATCTTTCCTTCAATTCTCATTGCCTGGAGAGGAGAATTGAAGGTAGTGTTTGTGGTGCAGACACGTAGCTGAGTCTTGCTGTTGAAGATTTTAGGTTGTATCTAAGTGTATATTAGCTGGTAATAATTGAAGGGAAAGTGTCTGATATGCAGTGCTTCGGTTAGGTCACATTTCCTATTGTCGTGGTATATGTTGATTATTTCTGAGTTGTTGGTGAGGATATCTCTGGAGATGGTCTTTTTATGTGTAAAATTTATGTGATTTGTAACAGACTTGTTGCTTTTGCATGGCCAGATAACGTAATAATGAGGATAAAACGCTAAGTCAATTTGACTATCTAGCACTTGGAAGGGACATGAGGTCAAGGAGCAGGGATAGAAAGAAGGGAAGGAACGCTGCCCAACCTATTTAACAGTCGGGAATCGAACTCCGACCTCGGGAGACATCTCCCGTCACGCAGGGTGCAGTCGCCCCTCCACAGATCTCCAGTATCAGCTCTTGATACTGGTAATGGCTCAAAAGGGCCACCACTCACGGGCTATTCATGCCCGTGCCACCTTTTGGGTGACTTAATCTTCATCAATCAATCAACTCCGACCTACAAGAAGCTTGGTCTTCGCTCTATCGACGAGTCTAAGTAGATGAACCTTTTGCACAGTCAGGCATCTTGAAAGAAATCTCAATATATGTGCAAACTAACGTCTCATTCAAAGGAAGCTAACACCGTTCAAACAACAAAAACATTTACGATTCTGGAATAAGAAGTAGTTACCCAGTAAACTAACATCCCGTATTGGAGACATAACCTCAAATCTCAGTCAGTAATCAAATGTATTATTTTCATCTGTGTTATTTCTCGAAGTGTAATTCCAGCAACCATTCTCCCTTTCGCTTTCTGTTCAAAGCGAGAGTTTCTTCCATATGTGGCAGCATCCAAGGACGCGGACGCCAAGGATGCCCGTTGTGAATGACAATGTGTACATTAGTGGAGCCTTTGTAAGCCTCCCGTAACTGCGGCTGCCTTGGCTGTTGTGTGTGTGTGTTCCATTGTGTTTCCTCTAGCCAGATTTGTTGATTAATTTGTTTTTATATTTTGAATCTTAGTGTATAATTGACAGTCACCCTCTACACCGGGCACCTGGCCTTCTCTACACTGGGCATCCATCTACCTATACACTGGGCACTCATCTACTTATACACTGGGCATTCATCTACCTATACCTATACACTGGGCCTCCATCTACGTTTCCACTGGGCATCCATCTACCTCTACCCTGGGCATCCATCTACCTCAACACTGGGCATCCAGCTACCTCTGGAATATGGAATATGGCACGCACAGGATAGAGGCATCCATTTACCTCTACCCTGGGCACCTTCTCTCTACTTTAGGTATCCATCCCTAAACTGGGAACCCACTCTCCTCTACACCCACCCTCGATACTGGGCTAACACTCAACTTTACAATGGGTATCCACCCCTCTACATTGAGTATCCACCCACCCACCTCTTTCAGTACACTGGGCACCAACCCTCCTGTACCCTGGGTATCCATTCTCCCCTCCCATTGGTGCCCCACCCATCCCTATTCTGCGGACCCACCCTTCCCTTCTCAGACGAAGGACCTACCTTGCAGCAGCTGACCATGTCGACTTCTGCGACGATGCCTCCTGACTGATGTTCCCTTCACTTCTTCCTTATTATATCCGGGGGCATTCCTGCCACGCCCACCAGCTAACACGTGCGCATGTACGCCTGCGCACCTGATGCACGTTTTTGTTGTTGTTTTAGATTTAGCTACACAGAACGAAATGTCCATGTATCACGGGCTATAGTGAGCCCTGATGCACAGTTTCCTCTTTCTCTTACAATCATGTGAACAATCGTGTATGTTCTTTGACAGTCAAGTGCATCTATTTGTATGTGTGTGTGTAATGTCTGCTTCTATATGTGTAATGACAAGCAAACAAACATTAGGTGAAAACACACACACACACACACACACACACACACACACACACACAACACACACACACACACACACACACACACACACACACACACACACGTGTGTGTGTGTGTGGATAGCGCGTGTGGGCTATTCTGTGTGTGGATAGCCTGTTGGATATCGCGCAGGACTCGTAATTCTGTGGCGCAAGTTCGATTCCTGCACCAGGCAAAAACAAATGGGCAAAGTTTCTTTCACCCTGAATGCCCCTGTTACCTAGCAGTAAATAGGTACTTTGGAGTTAGTCAGCTGTCACGGGCTGCTTCCTGGGGTGTGTGTGTGTGTGTGTGGTATGGAGAAAAAAAAAGTAGTTAGTAAACAGTTGATTGACAGTTGAGAGGCGGGCCGAAAGAGCAGAGCTCAATCCCCGCAAATACAACTAGGTGAGTACACACTGAAAGTTCAAATCCAGAGTGAGCTTTAAGATTTGCCCGTAACGCTGTTAGTGGCTTTACAAGCATGTACCAGTCACCAAAACCTGTACTTTTACAAGCAAACAACTACAAATAGGATTGGTCAATAAGCTACCATAGTTGCCTTAATAACTCCCTCGTTGTTGTTGGGCTGAACCAAGCCACCGTAGGTCTCAGCAGCTATTAACACCAAACCACGCGGCGTAGTTAATGAAAGTTACAGACGTGGGAGGAATGAAAGAGCTTGTTACAGACCTGGAACATCACACTAGACCTGAAACATTAAGCCTGGTGTGTAGGGAGCTCCGGTCTCCGGGCTCCGGTCTGCGGGTATATTAAGGGACTGATTTCAGATTATTCAGTTATTTTCGTTTATCTACTTCCAAAATAGAGCAGGTAAGCAGAAGGAGAAGAAGTGAGATATTAGAGTACGAGCGAAGACCTTTGGAGTTCCCTTTTGGTTTATTTTACCTCTAACCCGCTCTATCCCTACGTAAAGCAAAGGGACACAGGCTGAAAGCCGGTTAGAGGTAAAATGAAATGACGAGGAGGGACGGAGGTAAGAAATGAATGGTGAGAAGAGAAAGCAAAGTGAAAGTACCCAATCTCCCAAAAGCTGCATCACCTTCCGACGGCTTAGGAATTAATTAAAATTGTATCAATACTTAAAAGAGTGTTCCCGTTTCAATCACGTAACCCAGAAGTGGGAAGAGTCATAGAGCAGGTGCTCTATGACTCTATAGAATCACAGCGCTCTATATAGTGAGGTATTGAGCACTGAACCAAAGAAGATGATAAGAGTGCTTTTACGATGGTCACCGGCATTATCAGAGGATGACATCCCACTTGCGCCTGAAGGAAGGTTGTCAAGGCCGTCACTCGCTTCGTCTCCTCTCACACCGATGCTATCCGACCCATACTGGACATATTGGAAGGGACATGATGTGCTCAAGAAAGCAACTCCCTGTTGACATCGCATATAAAATCCTGTTTATAAAGATTGATGTTAACTTTACTAAGGCGTGAGGTGATTCTCAGGCCAAACTCTAATCCAGAGGAGAGGGACGTTGGCTTAGAGCTTAGAGCTCTATATATCTATGTATCTACCTATATATCTATCTATCTATCCAGAGCTGTGTGGTGTGTGTTGGGAAGAGCACGTCATGGTTCTAGTAGAGATTTGTCCCAAAGATCCAGCACTTAGCAGTTCCTAGTAAGGTTTTAATATACTGTGAACAATATCTATCTCATCTAGTACTGCTATATACTGCATTCTTTGATTATCAGCAAGAGTGGGATCACATTCAACATTGCTTCCACACTGTTCAACAAGTCCCACTCATTTGAGGTAAACTATAGTAACTACTTGCTTCCCCAGAAAACATTATGAGTAAGGAGTCTTTTTCAGTCACGGAAACTAATCATTTATATCATGTGTAAGATGGGTTACGGGGCCTGATCCCTGTTAGATTCTGAAAATTCCTTCCTCTTTTGTACCTCTTTACCTTCTACAGAGGTGTTAACTGTCGTTGTATTTGTTGTTTTAGATTCAGCTACTCGGAACAAAAAGTTCCAAGTAGCACGGCCTATGGTGAGCCTGTAGCGGTGTTAATTGTCGCGATTCCTCACCCGCATCAGCATAGCTCTTTGTCACTCCAGATTGATTCTGAAACTTGGGGACTAGTTTTATGTGTGTGTGTTCTCACCTATGTTTGCCTGCCGGACGGGTTTTAGCTCCTGAGCCTCGCCGTTTGCCTAGTGCAATGTCTCCCGAATATCTTCCTGCTTTTCATTCCTGCTTGTGAAATTGTGCATTGAGTTAGCCTAATATACCGGCCTCCTCTTTCTTGTTAAGTTAACTAGTTATCTATTTCTCCTGTACACTGGATCATCTGATTTACTAGTATACATCAATGCATTCTCACCCAACCCTTGTTTCATTTAAATATTACATCAACACATTCTCCTGTTTTGTTAGTACTTATAGTAAGGATGAGGACCATAGTATATATACCGACGTACAACGACATTAGAAAGTAGAAATCTGAACTATTGAGTTGGACAAGCCGGAAAACTATTTTTTACTTATGTTGCTTTGACAAACTAACCTAATATAACCTATTACGACTATATAGCACTGGGAAGGGGTCAGAATAAGGATTTGGAATGGGACGGGGGGGGGGGAAGGAATGGTGCTCTTGGACAGTCGGGGATTGAACGCCGACCTGCATGAAGCTTGACCGTCGCTCTACCGCCCATCCCAAGTGGTTGGGCAAGTGCAGGAGGAACTTGTGAAGAACCTGCAGAACAGCTTAACGCTTCTCTGGACGCGGCTTCCATCATCAATCACTATTCTCAACGTACTGCGAAGCAATGAATAAACCTTCACTATAACCCGTCGGTGCTCCGTAATTTTTATTCAGGTACATAAATGTCATATGTTCGGCTTACCTGCTAATTAATTCAGTTCACATTTTATTGGGAAAGTTGCCCACAAAATGCACATATCTCAATATATGTGGTCAGCACAGTAGGGTTACATGTAAAATGGCTCCAGGTTCGATTCCTAGGAAAGATAAAGATGTTTGGGTAACGTTGTCTTTCACCTCATGCCTCTCTTCACCTAGCAAATAAATAGATACCCCCTAAAGTTAGGTAGCTGTTGTGGGTTCCATCCTGGATTCAAGCATCAGCTTCTATCCCCCGCCTATTCTGTGGTCGGTCACCTTAAGCAGTGACTCCTGTTCAGTGTCATTCCAGGATTTTAAACTGAGTGGAGTTGGCTGAATAGTCTATTCAATTGCACCTATTCCTTAATAAACATAACCATATACCCATTTTCTGTTCAGTCTTTTCAAGTATTAATTGATACTGTTGGAGTCGTCTTCATTGTATAATAGCTGAGGGACACACCTTGTGTGGGATCGTAAAAAATATTACACACAATGGATGATACCAGGACACAATCTCAACAATCACGATACATTCCCCGGAACTACAAGACATTACTTGACATCTCAGCTCTGGTGCGTAAAACCTATTAGACTGCTACCCTCGTCACAAGGTACAGCGCCGCTCTTGTGCCAGGTAAGTCCCCCTACGGGCTCACCATAACCCGTGCTACTTGGAACTTCCGAGTAGCTGAGTCTTAAACAACAACAACATACTACTGCCCTTTGCGTGCTCGCGGCAACTGGTTAAACAAAAACACAAACACACGTCTATCATCCGCGTTACGAAACAGGATGTAAGAACAAGCAGTGAAGAGAGTCATGCATGGCGGAATTAATAGAGTGAGGGAAAGAGAGACGGAGAGATAGAGAGAAATACGATATTCATGGTGTTAGACCTAGTTAATGAGGACTTGGAGACATGAGAGATAAGATAGACCTCCCTGATAAAAGATAACGTAGGAGCCAGAGTCATGTCATTACACAGGAGCCCCTCAGGGCTGTATAAGTATCCGGTATTCCCCGCGTGTATACTCGCCCCCTAACACATCAGTACAATCCTCACGCTGCTCTACTAGGATGACGGCGTATATAGTCTCGTCGACCCGGGAGTTTCCACCGTGGCTGCGCCCTAACAATTGCCTTAACTTGGATTACTGCGCAAATTCCGGTGGCAGGCCGGACTATGCACAAAAAGAATTAGGATGGTAAAGAATTGCCGTCATTACTATCACTGCCGTCCTCACTATCATCATCGTCCTCACTATCACTGCCGTCCTCACTATCATCATCGTCCTCACTATCATCATCGTCCTCACTATCATCATCGTCCTCACTATTACTGCCGTCCTCACTATCATCGCCGTCCGCACTATCACTGCCGTCCTCACTATCATCGCCGTCCTCACTATCACTGCCGTCCTCACTATCATCATCGTCCTCACTATCATCATCGTCCTCACTATCATCATCGTCCTCACTATCACTGCCGTCCTCACTATCATCATCGTCCTCACTATCATCATCGTCCTCACTATTACTGCCGTCCTCACTATCATCGCCGTCCGCACTATCACTGCCGTCCTCACTATCATCGCCGTCCTCACTATCACTGCCGTCCTCACTATCATCATCGTCCTCACTATCATCATCGTCCTCACTATCATCATCGTCCTCACTATCATCATCGTCCTCACTATCACTGCCGTCCTCACTATCATCATCGTCCTCACTATCATCATCGTCCTCACTATCATCATCGTCCTCACTATTACTGCCGTCCTCACTATCATCGCCGTCCGCACTATCACTGCCGTCTTCACTATCATCGCCGTCCTCACTATCACTGCCGTCCTCACTATCATCATCGTCCTCACTATCATCATCGTCCTCACTATCATCATCGTCCTCACTATTACTGCCGTCCTCACTATCATCGCCGTCCGCACTATCACTGCCGTCCTCACTATCACTGCCGTCCTCACTATCATCGCAGTCCTCACTATCACTGCCGTCCTCACTATCATCGCAGTCCTCACTATCACTGCCGTCCTCACTATCATCGCCGTCCTCACTATCACTGCCGTCCTCACTATCATCGCAGTCCTCACTATCACTGCCGTCCTCACTATCATCGCAGTCCTCACTATCACTGCCGTCCTCACTATCATCGCCGTCCTCACTATCACTGCCGTCCTCACTATCACTGCCGTCCTCACTATCACTGCCGTCTTCACTATCACTGCCGTCCTCACTATCCCTACCGTCGTCACTATTCAGTGTTCATCCCATTGTCATGATGATTAGAGAGAGAGAGAGAGAGAGAGAGAGAGAGAGAGAGAGAGAGAGAGAGAGAGAGAGAGAGAGAGAGAGAGAGAGAGAATAAGATGATGAGACCCTTCAGCACTTTCTTCCTCATCAACTTGGTTACTATTTCTCATTAATATGAGAAATAATTCCAACCTAACTTTCCATCTGGGATGTGATCCCTTTGGGAAGGGAACTGTCAGGAGAAGCGCCAAACCATTAAGACATTATAACACTGGGAAGGGTTTTTTTCTACCACAAATGTGGCCACACATTTAAACTGCTAACCAACTTATACATTTTCTTCTGTCCTCCATAGACAAGGTTAGAGATCTTTTAAGCAAATAGTTCAGTGATTTATTGAACAATCAATTACAAAACATGATTGTAGTGCTTTTAACATGCTAATCTGACGTGGGTAAGGATTTGGGATGGGCCGGGAGGAAGAGAAATGGTGCCCAACCACTTGGACGTTCGGAGATTGAACTCCGACCTGCATGAAATTAGACCGTCCACCCCACGTGGTTGTTATATAAAGATCAGTGGAGAACACGGTACCAGGACAACAAAAACAGTAATTACAATAAGTGGTGAGAATATTCCTTCCTAACTAAATAATTTCATCTGGGATATTAATCTAAGCAGTGGCAGTACGTCAAGTAGTTCGGGGACAGAGACAACCGGACTCCAGGGCCACAATAATAATTAATATCCCGTTGTTGGTTCGCTAACTTTACCGGAGGCAATAATGTCTGTACGTCTTAACTTCACTCGTATAGAGACGTCAGTATGGGAGGAGAAGAACCTACCCTCCAAGATGAGGTTCTCCGTCCAGCGCAAATTGTTTTCTTGCTTCCCCGGACCCAAGATAGAGGTTAGCGGCGGCAAAACTTCACTCTCCCTGCAGGTTCTTGAGTGTAAACACTCCTGGTATGGGGTTCAGGAGTGGGATACACACCGCCAGAAGGGCCTTGATTTAAGTAAAACCCATCAGGACGACGTCCTTAGAGTCCAGTTATTAGTGGGCAAGGAACTGCTCACGGAATGTATGGTAGATGTTGGTGATATCTTGTAGTTTGACTCTGACCATCGCATCGCTGCCAACTACGTCAAGTTTCCAGGAGGGAAGAAGCTCAAGTCGGCCGTGTTAGACTACGAAGTGGTCCGTAAAAACATAAAGGTTACTTCTGGCAATAAAGTAACCAGTCGACTCCCAGACAACGACACTAATGCCTGTCCTGAGGACACAACTATCTCTAGTGAAGGTGTCAAGTCGGCCCGACGCACAGGGATGAAAGTAGCCCAGACGAGGCCCAAGTATACACTTCAACTGGTGGAATCTAGACCTGCTATACAGCAAGAGAGGCTCGCTGGCCGCCGTTGAGGGATCCGTTTAAAACTCCTACGGGCTCACCATAGCCCGTGCTGCTTGGAACTTGGTTCCAGGTAGCGAATCTTTAACAACAACAACAACCTAGACAAGAATCGTTGAGTAATGAGCGGAAGCCCTTAATGTCTTTGTCTTTTTTTGTTCGGCTTGGTGGCTACTTTTGTTAATTGGAGACCTGACGGCTGAGTTGGACAGTGATCGGCGTTCTTAGTCCTAAGGGTCCGCGTTCGATCCCCGCCGCAAGCGGAAACAAATGTGCAAAGTTTTTTTCACCCTGATGCCTCCGTTAACCTAGCAGTAAATAGGTACCTGGGAGTTAAATAGCTGCTTCGGGCTGCTTCCTGGGGATGAGTGTGTGTGAAAATTAGGATTAAGGATTAATTAGGATTTCATAGCTCGAAACGCTATGCGCGCTAGTGGCTGTACAAGAATGTAAGAACTTGTATATAAAACAAATTAAAATAATTATTACATGTTTTTTGTGTGTGTGTGTGTGTGTGTGTCTGTGTTTACTCACACAGGCTTTGTGATTTATCAGGGAAAAGCGCCAAGTCATTACGACTATATAGCACTGGGATCAGGATAAGGATTTGGGATGGGACGGGAAAAAGGGCTGGTGCACAACCATTTGGACGGTCGGGAATTGAACGCCGACCTGCATGAAGCGAGTCTGTTGCTCTACTGTCCAGCCTAAGTGGTGTTGAGTGTGTATGAGTACCTCATCACCACATCATACACAGTGGACCTTGAATTTAAGCATCAACCTCACTGCCCTGTGTGGCCGTGAATATGAGCAACATCTTCACTGTTAAACGTGACTGTGAATGTGTTCATATTCGCTATCGTATGTAACAAAGAATATGAACAGGACCTTTACTGTTCCTGTATGAGAATGAATATGAGCAGAATCCTCATTGACCCGTCTGACATGGAATATAAGCAGC
>NC_091211.1:22968178-23018178 GCF_040958095.1 Procambarus clarkii
CCAGTTATTAGATATCTATAAAACTATTTCATACAGTCCTGAACTTCAATAAACCTCGTGGTTTCTTAATTTTCTGATGTGTGGTTTGGTATATTTTTTCACATTTATAAACTAAATATTTAAGACTAATTAAGAATAGTTTAATTCAGTTTTCCCCAAAATAATCTAGCTTCGTCCATTAAAGATGGGGCTAGATTATTAAGTTCTAATAAGAATATGTCCAAATTTGTATTCTTAGGCCATAAGAAAAACATGTCATCAATATAATAAAACCATGTGACATTAAAAGACAAAAAATTCTTCTTAATTGTTTGATTTCACTGAATACTATATATAGATTATTTATAATAAGAGAAGGAGGGTTATCCCTAGCTATTTCAAATTGTTTATAATTCATTATTAAAAACAAAGTTAATCTCAATAAAGCACAGTTTTATCAATTCAATTAATGTAGTTCTTGGAAAGAGCAAATCACACTTTAAAAGTTCATCAAAGAAAAATCGTAGTAAGACATCCATGGGGACTTTATTGAATAAAAAAGTAACAGCAAATCCAGTCAATTTGAAATATACAGAGGACTTTCTGTTTTCTTCAAAGTAAATAGTTACCTACGTGTGATTTAGGCAACCGTAGTGGGATGCATCTTGGAGAAAGTCAGTCAGGATCAGGACAGTAATTCATGAAGTCTTAGATCGTAATCTTTCCTTAGGAGACCCAGACTATTCAAAATCCTCCCTTACTCAAATCATAACAAATTAATGTATAATTTATATCATCAATTATACTTTTTTTTAACAATAGGAATTATTAGAATTCAGTTAATCTATAAGACAATTAGTGAAAGTAGTCACATGTGGTTATTTTACCCAAAAATTTAAGAGCAATCTGGAAAATTATTTATGTTACAACTATCATTTACGTTTAAATTCTTCAATTTTAATAAGAATCGTGAGCCTTCTACTGAGAAGCTAATTGAGAAAACCAAAGAACAAACCAAGTAAAATTTGCACGAATATCGTATCAGGCAAAGCAAAAAATACACTGATCTATCAAAACCAGGATCTTTTTTATCAGAGAGAGAGAGAGAGAGATGTCTACAGAAGCCCTTGATCAAAAATGAAGGATTCAATTTTCTTCCATAATATTGGTGAAAGAAAACGGATCAGAAGACGGTCCTTTAAGGTGTATCTTCAACCCATCCAACACCCCGTCCATTATTAACAAATTAAAAATAATAGGTTTAAAATTTTTATTTGGCCATTAAATCTAACAAACCCCTTTTTTTTAATAAACTCTGTCGAAGGACAGGCAGCCAAAGTGTATGTATATATGTTATGCTTATATCGAGGCCCCCCACGCCCCCCCTCCCAAAAAAAGGGCCAATCACAGACCCTCCCCAAGATGCTGCCCCATAACAAGCTGACTAATATAATTTTCATATATATTTGAATGTATTCCAGTCAGACCTTTTTCTATAAAATATGAGGAGTGGTTTCAATGAGTATAAGGTTGATAGAGAGGTGTCACTGGAAAGTGATCAGATCCACCTCTGGGAGTTGTCCAGGTGTTATGTAGTGTTGAGGATGTGCAGCTAGTCTACAACGATAAGATCTGGTCAGTCGGATCCGGTGGCTGTAATTAAAGCCTTTTTTTATATATACAAGAGTTGTTACATTCTTGTACAGCCACTAGTACGCGTAGCGTTTCGGGCAAGTCTTTAATCCTATGTTCCCTGGAATGCGACTCCCGCGAAGAATCGTTTTTACAACCAATTACCCATTTTACTGTTCAGTTAAACAGAGGCTACAGTTAAGGATTTGCGCCCAGTAAAAAAACCCCGGCCAGGATACGAACTCAGGACAAAGCGCTTGCGGAACGCCAGGCGAGCGTCTTACCACAACGCCACAGAGACTGCTATATTGATGGTATATTTAGTGGTGTTGTTGACCATGGCGATTAATGTTGTTGTGGTGGAATGCATTGATGCTGAGCACTGAGGTCTGCCATCAGAATGACAGGTATGTTAGTGGGATAGGTAGTTTGCCAAGGCTTAGAATTGTAATCTGTAATGTTTTTATTTCAATAACAAAGTGTTGATGTAGCCAGTCTAGACTCTAGAACGTATTGATCTACTTCAGTGCGTGGATGTGTTTGTTGTGTGTCAGGCAAAGGAATGTTAGCGTCTGGGGTTACTGGTGCCTGGAGTGGGGGCATATTATAGTTGACCGAGGGCGCGGGTCACACTGCTTTCTTAGTTTGCTGTAGTGTATGGTACCCAGGGATATTGCCTTGCGCGTTTTCTGTGTTAGCTGGAGACGTGCTGGCTGTTAGTTCAGGGAGGACTGTGAAGGATAAATTGTCAGGTAGTAGTAAATTAATATGCCTCTAAATTTACCTGAGGGCCATTATCTCTCTAGTGACCTCAATGGGGACAGGAAGTCAACGGCTTGTCAAAGTTGCCCTTTCCCCATTATTTCTAGGATTTTTGTTTTAAACTGGATTTTGAATCGATGTAATAATGTGTTGATATTGTCATCTTTGGCGGTCAGGCAATTCCATGGGTGTCTTTCCATACTGGGGGTACCCGTCTGCGCCCGGGTCTCTTCCCTCCCCCCTCTCTCTATCTCTCTCTCTCTCTCTCTCTCTCTCTCTCTCTCTCTCTCTCTCTCTCTCTCTCTCTCTCTCTCTCTCTCTCTCTCTCTCTCTCTCTCTCTCTCTCCCCCACTCCCCACCCCTCTGTCATCTGTCTTTCAGTATCCCCCATCTCCTTCCCTTCTGAACTTTCTCCCACTCTCCCCCCCCTCCTCTCTTCTTCCCCTCTCCTTCCATCTCCACCCACTCTTCCGCTCCCCCTACCACCCCCCCCCTCTCAACTTTTCTCTCCCCAATATCTTCCCTCAGACTTCTCTTGCTTCTCTCTACCCTTTCTCACAACTTTCTCCTCTCTTGCCTTTCTCACAACTTTCTCCTCTCTCATCACCCAGTGCTCTCCTCAACTCCCCATTCCCCTCTCCACCTAGCTGTTACCCCCTCTCTCTTTACCTCTCTTCAAACATTCCCCTCTCCCTTCTTCCTTTCCTCCCTTCCTGTCTCTGTCTTTGTCCTAGTCGACCCTGTTCCTCAGCAGGTCTGTCTGTCTATGTCTCTATTTCTTTCTTGGTATCTGTATCTGTCTGTGAAATATCCACAAAATATAATTGTTTCCCATTATTTTTGAGAACAGGTCAGGACTTGAGAAAGCATTTGAATTCAAATTCTGTTCAAATTCCATTGTCTTCCCCTTTCTCTCTCCCCTTATCTCCCCCCGCTACCACCTTTCTTCCCCCTATCTCTCACTCTCCTCTGCCCCCCAACCTACCCAGTCTTCCGAACAAATCCACAAGGGCCGTGACGAGGATTCGAACCTGCGTCCGAGAGCATCCCAGACCCTGCCTTAATGTTGCGATGCATCATGTGATGCATCACGCAATTGTGATTTCTGTGTGTCCCCACTCTTCTTCCCTTTCCCCGCACAATCTTTTCTTAGTACTGCTATTATATCTTTGCAAAGAGACGTTTTTCATACAAATATGTTGGCAGCTCGAGGAGTCTCGGCATCTAGGCCGGAGTTATGGAAGCCCCAGATAGAGTTGAGGAGGACGAGGCGGAGACTCCCTCAAGTGGCTTGGGCACAGAGAGCTGTGCTACGCTCTCTTTCCCTACGCTGGGAGACCACCACCGAACAGGGAACTTTCTTTTTTGTTTTCATGTCGGTCTTTGCAACTGATACTCTTCATCACCCTGGCTCTATGCCACTATTCAGTGTGTCTACTCACCTAATTGTACTCATCTAATTGTGCTTGCGGGTGTTGAGCTCTGGCTCTTTGGTATTTTATTTATTTGTGTTTATTTATTTATTATATTTTATTTACTATTTGTGTCTGCAGGGTCGAGCTATTAGCTCTTGGATACCGCCTTTCTAACCAATCTATTTTTCCTCTATTATATCTGCTAGCCGTATACTCCAGGTTTGGTCAGACATACGTGATATCACGTATGGACGTACGTGATATCACGTATTACAGAACTTTGTAAGGAATCACAAGGTTCTGTGATTCCTTACTCAAATGTCTAAAGGCAGGTCTCATGTCAGCCAGCCTCGCATACACCACTGATGATATCCTTTTGATGTGGGCTTCAAGGGACTGGTTTGATATTTGTGTGAATATGTATTTACTATTTATGCCTGCCAGATCGAGCTGTTAGTTCATAGTCTCCGCCTTTCTAGCTGTCGGTTGTCTAATGCACTGACTCCCAACCAGTTAATTTTCCTCTATCATATCTGCAACATATTTTTCTCTCTAACTCACACACACACACACACACACACTTCCCCAGGAAGCAACCCGTAGCAACTTTCTAACTCCCAGGTACCTATTTACTGCTAGATGAACAGAGGCACCAGGGTGAAAGAAACTCTACCCATTTGTTTATGTCTCTGCCGGGGATCGAACCCGTACAACGACCCAACCTTAGGACTACGACCCCAGGGTCGTCCACTCAGCCGCGTGGCTCCAAGGGTGTGTGTGTATTCACCTAGTTGTATTCACCTAGTTGTGCTTGCGTGGGTTGAGCTCTGCTTTTTCGGCCCGCCTCTTAGCTGTCAATCATTCAACTGTAACTACTAACTGTGTGTGTGTGTTTGTATGTGAGGGAGAGAAAGATAGAGCGAATAAAGACTACAGCAAAAGATCTAGTAAGATACAGAGAGAGAGAGTTAGCGAATGAAAGATACAGAAAGAGACAGAAGGGAATTGAGTTCATGTATATCAACTTTATCCTTACGTGTATATACGAAGACTCATATATTTTCCAGAATAAAGCCAGTTTCTCTACAATCAGCACGCGAATTACACCACACATTTGATATGCGTTAAAGAAGTCGAACAAACAGCTTGAAAACAATGTTATTCCAACATAATTTCTCCACACCTCTACTGCCTACTGGCGGAGAGGTGCCTACCAACCGAGCCAGCCTACTGACCGAGCCAGAGTCACATGCCCACTGACGTAAGCTGGGTATGTGGGATACCAGGAGGGCGCGTTAAGAGCCTCAGTCACGAGGTATCCACTGAGCAGTCGCCATGGCCAGGACCTACAAGGTAAGGCAGACTCCCCCTGCATGTAGGGAAGGATCTTGTGTGGACGGCTTCTCGCAACTGCTTTGCCCCTTCTGGTATGCCTAACGTATAGTATCTTGCAGTGACTTATCAAAATTCACTGTACACACTTATATATTTATATATACTCAGTCATAGATATTCACTGAGCACTTTCGGCTACTTTTCCATAAGCGTTCACTAAGCGACAATGCAGGCAAGTTGTGCTGGAAAGCAGCTATATAAGGGACAAGAGCGAGGGACCGGACATGGTTCGTAGGTCACAGGAACCTATTCCTGTGACCTATTTCAAGATGCCATCCCGCGTGTGACGCCCCGCCAAGGAGGAGATGAAAGATGTCAGGGATGTCAGGAGCAAGAACGAAATAAATGAAACAAATCATATTATTATTAAATCATATTATTTAATAATTTATAATTCACTGAGTCGGGGGACAGGCAGACAGAGTGTGTTTATACACGTTTGGATTATATCGAGGCGTCTCTTCTCCCTCAGAGGTCGAATTACTGCCCAAAGGATGCAACCCCACAACAGGCTGACTAACTCCTGGGTACGAACTTGCTGCTCGGGAGCCGGTCGGCCGAGCGGACAGCACGCTGGACTTGTGATCCTGTGGTCCTGGGTTCGATCCCAGGCGCCGGCGAGAAACAATGGGCAGAGTTTCTTTCTCCCTATGCCCCTGTTACCTAGCAGTAAAATAGGTACCTCGGTGTTAGTCAGCTGTCACGGGCTGCTTCCTGGGGGTGGAGGCCTGGTCGAGGACCTGGCCGCGGGGACACTAAAAGCCCCGAAATCATCTCAAGATAACCTCAAGATAGGTGTAGTAACCCGGAATTCTCCATTGTGAATCTAGACTGAACCCGACTGAACTACCGATTATTTAATTATGTAAAGTAGGGAACATTATAGATTTATTTCGAAAGCAAAAAATAAAGCATCCAGTTGATTTTCCTATATTCAGTGTGACTATATATATATAAACCGAGTAATCGTCTTTCAGGTATGGATTGTTATAGCTGTGGTCCTGTTGACCTTAAACCTGGTCTATTCATTCAGCATCTACGACTTACTCTTCCCCCGGCCCAGGTTTCCTTCAAGAGAAAATGTGAAGGTGAGTCTTTTTTCTTCATTGGTACATGCGGTTTGCGAGACGGTGTTCTGCTCCCTGTGAATGATAGAGTGTGATGATGTTGGGAGACGCGTCACAGTGCAGCGTTAATGTTTATGATATGACACGGCTTGAATGTTGTTCTTGTAGTAGCCATTTGGTGTTAGACATGTTTTAGTGTTAGACAATAGAGGAAGAAGCATTGCATATCAAACAAAACCACCACATTCATTATCAATAGTCAGCTAACACTCGATTTACTTACTCTGTGTCATCTTCGATCTACATAGACGAGACATCCAACATTCTGCCCCCAACCGTCATTGAAACTTGGAAATTTATAAGCTGTAGTGGACCTATTGATCCGTAATGAGGTGCTTCATCTCTCGTTTACATATTCGGCTGTTCCAACCAAATTGAATATGTATTTGTACCCTGCCCTTATTATTACCATCTTTATTGATAAAAATTAATTACAATTTAATTTGTAATTTACCTCTGTCCTTGAAAATGTTGACACTGTCAACGGAATTCATCTCTTAACATCAAGCCATAAAAAAACTGAAAAATGATGTGGGGAGAGTTAATTTTTTATACTTCCTTCTCAAGTGAAGAAAAATATATAAGGAAAATGCAAAAGATTCGTGCTAGAATCACTATTCTGACCCTTTCTGCCATATACAATAACATACTAAAAATCCCTATATTAATAATTAAGAAACTTACTCGTCGCAGAAACGTCTCCGGATGATGCTGCCATTGGACGAGTCGAACACGTGGAATGGCTACGACGACGAGGGATTCACCAGGTGAGCCAACCTTTACTGAAAGCTATTGTTGCTTCATGATCTTCCCCTCTTTACCCCCGGAGTTGACCTACACTTTACTACTCTTTTTCATCCTTGAAAGTGACCCAAACTTAGAATTATTCATTATCAACCCTCAGTGCATTCTGACGCTATCTTGACCAGTTGAATATTATTCAAGCTCGCTAAACAAATGTATCTGGTTGATACCTGGTTACCTGGATGGGGTTCTGGGAGTTCTTCTACTCCCCAAGCCCGGCCCGAGGCCAGGCTCGACTTGTGAGAGTTTGGTCCACCAGGCTGTTACTTGGAGCGGCCCGCAGGCCCACATACCCACCACAGCCCGGTTGGTCCGGCACTCCTTGGAGGAATAAATCTAGTTTTCCTCTTGAAAATGTCCAATGAAAATATCCATTCTCAAGGTGAATTGTGCTTTGCAACGTGAGATTGTCAACACTATCATGGGTGGATAAAATGTGTTTGTGTGTAACTATTACCGGTCTGTGTAAGCCAGGTAGTCAGGGTTTCAGACAGGTGTGTGAATTGTGTAGCGAGATGTAGATGATGTGTAATGTTACTGCTACATAGAGGCTGCCACCTGTGGAGTCATTATTCAAACAAAAAGGCCAATTTTTCCCGTATTTTCTGCATATTTAATGCAGAAAATAATTTCAGTCCTCTCCCTTTCTCTTCCCCCCTCCCCCTTCCCAATCCCGCCTTTTTTTCCTCTGCATGCAACTTTTTCACCAACTCTATTTTGCCCCCATTGTCCCGCTTTCCAACCTTGGAAAGACAAACACTCAAACACTCAGTTTTATAGATGTAGACATTCCTGCTGAACATCCATAATCATTACTCGTGATAATACATAGTTATGCATTAATAACGCTGGAGACTAAAACAGTAAGAAACACTTCCCTCTCTTCATTTACTACAGGAATGGACGCAGTCTCAAGCACTCGAATCTTGGCTTGGACATATCACAGGCCATGTGGCCTTGGCCTCTTGACTTCGCTGCTGAGAGAGGCCGGCAGGTTAGTGCCTAGTATGATATCGTTATTTCTAAGATATCCTAAAGTGACTAGTTTGGTGTCATGTGTATTGCGACGTTAATACCGTTCAACGACATGTGTTTAACATTTGTTTAATCCCTCGTTTCCTACAGATGTGAGGTGTGTGAAAGCTGGTCAATCCGTCATCTCAATCAATAGGTCGCATTTTATACGTTGCGGTAAAGAACGTTACAAATGCAACCTACCATGACAAGTAACGGCTCACAAATATCAACGTTTCCCCATGCAACGGACTCGAAAGGTTAGGTGGGTTGCTGGGGGTTCGTGCGTTTCAGGTTAGTTCAGGAGGTGGGATTTCTGACGCAGTGGCACACCAGGAGACCGGGCCGCGCGAAGACCACCTCGAGTCAAGAACACGAAACCATTCCTTTATAGTCTGGGTCTGTGACCATCTCGAGGAACAGGCTTGAACGACTCCGGCCGCTGGTCATCTTTAACTGTGTTTTGATGATAGATCGTCCTTGAACATAGGTAGTAGCTCATTCTTGACCATAGGTGGGATGTCATCCTTGACCATATTTTGGTAGGTCGTCCTCTACCACTTGTACAGCTTAATGGGGTTAAAAGGGTAATCTATTTTTTCAATTTTTTCGGATAGAAATGCAACTAATTTTGCTACATTTTATTGAGTGGTGCACTTTAGAATTGCTTATCACACACTTTAAGCATTTACGATATTTAGTGTATTGTATTTTACTTCTGAATGCTTATTGTATCATTATTTCTCTATTGTTTTAGTTAAGATTGTAGCTTGTATTGTGAATGTTGTCTCTGTTATTTATTGTTGTAATTATTACTGTTGAAATTTATATAGTTTTGTTATTATTTATTTATTTTTCTTAATCTAAATTTTATTAATATTGTTGCTAATAGTAAATTTGATTTAACAAATATTGTTTTTAACACGTGGTTTTAATATTGTCATCACTTTCAACTGAATTAATTGATGTTTATTAACAAAGTGTGTCAGGTTAGATTCCTCAGGGACCACTTTCGGACCAGACATCTCTTGGTCTACACAAATGATATAGTTAATACAATATATAGTTTCACCGATTGAAACAGACAAGGAAACAATGTTAGAACACCAATAGAGCAAAAAAAGAGTGAGATACTACACCCAGCCAACTAGCCTGTGACCCAAGTGTGTGTGTGTGTGGCCTCTCCACTAGAGGCCAAGTTGGTGTGTGGCCTCTCCACTAGAGGCCAAGTTGGTGTGTGGCCTCTCCACTAGAGGCCAATACACAGTTTAGCAGCCCAACCACTTGGGCTGGACGGTAGAGCGACGATCTCGCTTCATGCAGGTCGGCGTACAATCCCCGACCGTCCAAGTGTTTGGGCACCATTTCTCCTCACCGTCCCATCCCAAATCCTTATCCTGACCTCCTTCCCAGTGCTATATAGTCGTAATGGCTTGACGCTTTCCCCTTGATAACTCCTTCCTTCCTGCCTTCTCACCAATGTGTTGGAATGTTTGGGATCCCAGCAGGCAGGCAGGACTCCTCAAGCCTACAGCCATAACTAATCCGGAACGAGATTTAGGTAGAGTTTGTATCAAAAACAAATCTAACTGGAAGGTTGGCTTTCAGACGTCTAGCGAGGTAAATGGGAGAAATTCCCACTTCCCTCTGAGTGGAAGCAGCTGTTAACTGGCATCAACAGTCACAAGAAACTTTCCCACTAACTTGAACTCTCCTGCGTGAAGACTTCACACAAGCAGTAGGTTGAAGGAAGGAAGGAATTATCGGGAAAGCGCCAAGCCATGACGACTATATAGCACTGGGAAGGGATCAGGATAAGGATTTGGGATGGGACGGGGAGGGAAAGACTGGTGCCCAACCACTTGGACGGTCGGGGATTGAACGCCGACCTGCATGAAGCGAGACCGTCGCTCTACCGTCCAGCCCAAGTAGTTGAGGTTGAGATGAGAGATAAAAGGTGGTAAGCAAGGCCCTCGTAGCTCAGACGCTTAACATCCCACATAAAAGTCTAACTGTTATTAGTCCGGCCAGAGGGTAGAGTTTATTACCAACGCGAGGTGTTCAGCCTTTGCCAATGCAAGTCGTGATGATTTCACTTGTGGAGAGAATGTTGATTAGGTTTATGTACGTTAGAGTTACGAATCTTTTATGCAGAGAAGTGTAGTAGTGCATGATGTTATCAGTGAAATTACTGGTTCAAAATGACTTTTGTAAAACCTAAAGTGATCCGGATTATTTCACATTCGGATTTATACATTTCCGGAATAACACATTATACAAGTCAATACAAGAATTCTTTAAAGATGAGACGATGGAAAAATTAGTTAACTTCCTTATGACCCCAGACGATAAGTGCCCCGGGCAACCTGTCAATTCGGAACGTGGAAGAGGAGTGCCTAACGGCAGCATCGGGTTCCCGCGGGTCACAGGTTCAGAAGATCTCCAAACGTCTTCCTGAGCAGATCATCTGTCACGACAAAAGTCTTCCTTCGGGGAATGTCTGAAGTTTCACAGCGACTCTTCGGAGTGACCCGCTAGAGGTGGTTCGCTATATGGACTTGGGGTGAGCGTGGATGCCATTCGCGGACGACCTTTGCATACTAAGACCCTTTACTCACACTAGGAATAAACACATTGTAATTTTTTCTCTCGGTGTATGTCTGAACTTCCTTGATCTTTCCTGAGTTTAAAATAGAACTTGTCTAGCTGCTTCTCTTCACTCGATACGGGACTCCATTTTGGGTTTTGAACAGTCGTTGTTTAGTTATGATCTTATCTGCCACCTGTTTAAAAACTATTCAAATTAAACGTTTTATTTAGGTGAAAAATATTAAAATATTCTGCTCTTTTCCTCTGGATTATTTTTACTTTATGAACATATTGTGAATCAAATGTTTTTGTGTATGCGTTTGTATGTGCGTGAGGGTGTGTGTGTGTGTGTGTGTGTGTGTGTGTGTGTGTGTGTGTGTATGTAAGTGTGTGTGTGTGTGTATGTGTGTGTGTGTGTGTGTGTGTGTGTGTGTGTGTGTGTGTGTGTGTGTGTGTGTTTGTGCATGCGTGTGTGTGTTTGTGCATGTGAGTGTGTGTTTTGTGTTTATGTGTTTTGGAGTGTACTTATGTGTGTCTGTGAATGCATATGTGTGCTTTTAAGTGTCTATGTACTCACCTATTTGTGTTCAGTAATGTATGACTTCACGACCAAAATTTAACGCTTGGATCCCCGTCTTTGCAGCCACCACGAACCAAATATTTTGCAATCAAATCTATTTTGGAAATTATGAATATTTTTTCGGTTTTCCAACCTGCTCCTTTATTTTCAATTTCTCTATTTACTTTGTCAATGAGATTCCGCCTTTATTGGCCATCAGCATCTTTGCTCCCAGGAGAGGAGAGAGATGAGCTGCTCTGTGGGTTATCTTAAGACTGTGGTGGATGCTGGCAGCCTTTATCAACCACAGAACATTTATGCCCATCTTGTATGACAGAAATTTATGACGGAAATCTGCATTGTTTTGCTTCCCAAGTTCCCTGCGTCTCTTGTATAGCATGAGCTCTAGTGTTTGTAGGCATGACATGCGCTCAAGTGCTTGTCGATATGGCATGCGCTCTAGTGCTTGTCGATATGGCATGCGCTCTAGTGCTTGTCGATATGGCATGCACTCTAGTGCTTGTCGATATGGCATGCACTCTAGTGCTTGTCGATATGGCATGCGCTCTAGTGCTTGTCGATATGTCATGCACTCTAGTGCTTGTCAGTGTGACTCACACTAATGCTTGGCAGTATGCCACACAGTCTTACGGCCCAGCAATGCAAGGCTCAGCATATGAAGGAGGCAAAAGTATATAATCCGACGAATTTCAGTTATATGACCTGATCGCGTTGGGTTACTAACTTGACGCACATCTGTTAGAAACTACATCTGTTTACATTTATATTTTCTTGAATATATTTATATTTAAAATACATTAAAGCGGATGATGCTGCCTGACTGGAGAGTGGGAGCCTCCTGGTACAAATTGGCCAGGTTTTATAAAAAAAACATTCGGGCAATACATGTCAGTATGTTTAACTTGAATTTACCTGAGGGAGCCACCATCTCTCTAGTGACCTCGACGGGGACAGAAAGCCAGGTGGGGGGTGAGGGGGTGGTCAAACGTCCATGTTATTGTTTCTGGGGATTTTTGTCCAACTGGATTTTTGAACTGCTCATGGTATAAAAAGAGACAGTGGTCAATACCTGTCAATATGTAGGAACATTGATGGTATATGAAGAGAGAGAGATCGGTCAATACCGATCAGTATGTAGGAGCATTTAAAGTATATGAAGAGAGACATCGGTCAATACCGGTCAGTATGTAGGAGCCTCTATGATATATGAAGAGAGAGAGAGAGAGAGATTGGTCAATACATGTCAGTATGTACGCGTCAGTATGTCTTGTTGTGTATGCCAGGGGCGTGAATGTCCTTCTTTCATCTCATAACATGTGAGTCACGTCCGTCGTGGTGGGGTCCATCTCTCCACCTCTCACATGACTCAAGAGTCTGGTTCTGCTTCCTGGGATATCTCTCACTCATTTAGCTAAACAATTGACAATCTTTTGAAGCTAGTTACACATATTTATATTTAAATATATTAAACCGGATGATGCAGCCACTCTGGACAGTACATAACCTTTAAGCACTCACTGTATATATTGTAACCTTTATATATATAATAAAGCACAAAAAGGAAGGGGTGGTACCTACCTTGAGGCTACCTTGAGGTGCTTCCGGGGCTTAGTGTCCCCGCGGCCCGGTCGTCGACCAGGCCTCCTGGTAGGAGGAGAAAAGCACACAGAAACTGTATTGGAGGGGACCTAAACATTCCCTCTAATGTGTTATGTGTGGTTTCCTCCGAGGCTAAGGGTCCCCCTTCTTCCAGCCAAAGGTGGTACTCTTTTTCTTTTATATACAATAAATTAAATACAATAATTTACACAAATACAAATTTATATCAGTAATCGTTTTTATCACAAGTGATTGAACAAGAGACTCGCAACAGTCACTATACAAGACACTTTACATCTATGGTGAGTCACACAGTTACTAGTCTTGACCCACCCAACTGGGCAGCAGCTTTAGTCATGTGCATGCATTATCTACAGTAAGCAAATTTTGGATGCTTTGTTAAGATTCCTGGCAGTACATCATTATGAATGAAGTAAATACACATTTCTTGGGCTCCATTGATGGTGCAATCTCTGAATTCCACTTTTTTCACATTCCGTTATGTAATGAGGCAAAGTATGCGAATAGTTCTGCTGACAGAGTTTACATTTAGTCAAATCTACATCAGCAGATGTTGCAAACCCCCAGAGGTACTTGTAGCCGAGCCTAAGCCTAGCTGTGGTAACATCTAGAAGTCTACTAACTTTATTGGATGACCCATAGACGTACGGTACTTCCTGCATAATAGAATGATGATAGATGGAGTAGTGTGAATTTCACTTTGCCTCAAGTCTACGAGATTTTGTTGATGTTCCCGGAATATTACTGCCCTCTGGCTGCTCAAAGGCAGTCAAAGATTGTAATCAATTCCCTCTCTATGAGCAAAAGTTTTGACTAACTCATCAGTTCTATCATGAATTCGGAGACCAATATGAGAAGGAATCCACAGGAGACAAACTCTGACTCCATCATTGATTATTTCATTATATCTGTGACTAGCTTCAGATACAAGCACGTCACAGTTATGCCCTGGGAAGCTGTCACATATGAAAACATATTTGTTAAATACCTACGTAAATTGGTCAATTAACCCATAAACGAATAACATCAGACCCGTACTTGTGTCTTGACATGCCCCACAGGGTCCAGCACAAGCTTTATCCGTCCAAACCCAAATACCAGATTAAACCTACAAGCACCAATGGCAGCCACCCGGACTTACTGTACTCTCGCAGCCAACTAGGCAGCGCTGGTCGGGCAAGCATCCCCCACACCGTTCCTGAAGCCCGACTCGGAGGGTTTCGCAAGATATCTCTCTATTAGGGCAGGCGAAGCCACGGGGCGCCCAGCCGTGTCCTCTACCCCTGAAGGCCCAGGGCGAGATAACTGGCCGAGATAACTGTTGAGATAACAATATCAAATAGTTGATATTACAGGATAATTCACAACATCGGGATTCAACTATGGGAAAACATCCCCAATACAGCGACTGATTTAATTCCTCTGCATAAATTCGTTGTGTTTAAGTAACCATATATTTTCATGTTCCTTATCTTGACAATTAATTATCTAGGCCTACCAATCACTCTACGCACTAACCTACCATTCCTGATCAAATGTACTAGTGATCGGGTGTGTTGATGAGAGAAGAGTAGGGAGAAGCAGGCGACGAACAGGCAAGTGAGAAGGAAGAGCATTAAGAAGACAAGAAAGTCAAGGAGCAGAAAGAAGAGGTCAAGGAGCAGAAAGAAGAGGTCAAGGAGCAGAAAGAAGAGGTCAAGGAGCAGAAAGAAGAGGTCAAGGAACAGAAAGAAGAGGTCAAGGAGCAGAAAGAAGAGGTCAAGGAGCAGAAAGAAGAGGTCAAGGAGCAGAAAGAAGAGGTCAAGGAGGAAGGAATAGACATAAAGGACAAAGCTGAATTCGATACACCAACATCATCTCACAATATGCACTGGAGAAAGCCTCGAATACTTATTCATTCTCGAATAGTCATAACACAGTAGTCCACATCCTCGGCTCACAACCGAGGGAACCGGGTTCAATCCTCGGGCAGGACAGAAGCGGTTGGGAACGTTCATCTAGCAGGGAAAATACCCTGGAGTCAGTCAATTGTTGAGGGTTGCATCATGGTGAAGGCAAGTAATTAGGGAAACCTCGATATGTAACGAGATCAATTACATTTATCTAAGAAAATACATCATAATCTTGACAGTGCCATTTTGATTATATATTAACTGGCATTACTGAAATAATAATAATGATTTTTTATTAGGATTTAATAAAGTATTATTTGTTATTAATTTATTATCACTTGGATTAATAATTATAATCAAATTTATTATAATTATCACTAAAAAGTGTAACAAGATTTTGTTATGAAAACAGGCTTAATAAATCTTTGTAGCCTTGTGGCGATGTTGTCAGCAGGAGACGAGCTTCAGCTCCCGGACCCCCACAATCATATCTAGGGTATTATACCGTACTGTATTTTAAAACTGAGTGGTATGTGTGTTGACCGTTATGCTCCTGATGTGAGGTACACAGGTGTGTGTGTGTGTGTGTGTGTGTGTGTGTGTGTGTGTGTGTGTGTGTGTGTGTGTGGAGGCGAGGAACAGCTGGGTGATATATTAACTGTTGCGGGCGAGCGAGGTGTGTCAGTCAGGTGAGGGGCGGCAGTCAGGTGAGGGGCGGCAGTCAGGTGAGAAGGCTTCCGTAGCAGCTCCATCAGCAGCTTCAGCAGCAGCTTCAGCAGGAGGTCGCGGTCATGGTCAGCTCCCGAGAGGTATGTCTGTCCTCCCTGTTCGCCAGGGGTTCTTTCCACAGTGAATACAGGGAAAATTTACTTCTGTCCTCAACCATGTTTCACAAAAACAGCTATTATGACGACCGGTATAGGTCTATTGAACTATGACTTGAGGTCTATTGAACCTCAGTTCAATAGACTTGAGAAGGTTCAATAGACATCAAGTCCGCCACCCAAACTAACCAGACTGATGCTACTTTTGGTGTCGGCTTAAACGCCAAACAATTAACTTTTTTTAGACAAGTCACTTACGAAGACGTTATCTTCAAGATGAAAAGAAAAGAATGTTTCAGTAACTATCATACGACAATTTACACATTCCTGGCCCCACAGCCTTAAGTGAATTTCATGTCCCCAGGTAGTGGCAATGGTGGTAATGGTGGTTATGGTGATAATAGCCCAACACACGCAAGCAAAACCACCCATCGACAGAGGATCTGGATTCCTACCTCCTTTCAAAACAGAGCTCCTCGTAAGTGTATTGAATTATTGATGGAACTGTAGATGTTGTGTGACAATTGGTACATAAAATGGTATATTCAGCATTGCTCCAGTCATTAGATCACGAGCGTACCTTAAGGGGAGATACTAGGGTAACTAGTGATTGTTTAGGGAGTTTGAAGTATAATGACTGGATTAGCGTGTGTACGTATGGTGGAATCTTAGCTAGTGTTCTGATGAACGAACGATTGTCAGAGTCCTAGGACCTTGTTCATGGTCATTTTGTATATCCAACCATATGTCGATACACTAATAACATCGGTACCTGTATTATCCATGTATTCTGAATGCCTGTATCTGTATTACCGGTATATTTTGTATGCCTGAACCTGTATTACCAGTACAGATTGTATCTCTGTCTCCCTCAGGCGCCCTACCCTGGACTGCACCCTCACGTGATTCGCTGTTGCTGGTGGCACTGGGACACTCAAGGCTTCAGCAGGTTAGTAATGGCACCTGGCCAGGTCCTCCTCACCCACCTGTTGTTGTTTCTATGCACCTGTTAATTTTCACATGTACCTGTTTCTTTTCCCTCGTACCTGTTTCTTTTTCCCAAGCAGCTCCTTATTTTCCACGTACAGGTTTCCTTTACACGCATATGTGTCCACACGCACATGTGTTCTTCACACTCACATGTGTTCTTCACATGCACATGTGTCCTTCACACGCACGTGTGTCCTATCCACGCGTTTCACGCTTTTTACAGTATTTTTTAACCTGGTTAAGAACATTATTGATATTTTGGTTAAATATAAATTTAATAAAAGTCATACAAATTTACATTTATGCAATGAGAGCAGTACGTGTATATGTGTGCTTGTTCTTTCCTGATGTGTAAGTTTGTCGAAAGGTGAGTTTTATGTCAAGTGGACCAAGGATATAGTGAGGGTTTTGAGTTCAAATATGAAGGAAATGCATAGCATAGTGTTCCAAATGTTAAAAGACGTTCAGGATGAAAGTTTTCTGATTGTGTAGCAATTTGGGTTTGTCCTTAACTTTGGAAGCTATGTTGTTCTAATATTATTCCTCAGGTCCTTTTCTTAAATGTATATAATAGTTTGTTGTGTTTCTGCTCCTTTCTATATGCTTTCCATTCCTCTCCCTAAATGTTCTTTCCATATTTCTTGCTTATGATTCTATCGTAAATGCTGTATTTAATCTTCCCGCCTTGGTAACCGACCTTTTGATGGGGAGTGTGTCGCCTTTATCTACTTTTTAATCGTTGATAAGGACATATTAGAGCTTGCAGCTACAGTTAATCTTATGAGCCTCCAATCGTGCAGTAATTAAAGTCACGTAGTGGTCGTAGACTGATCCGGAGAAGCGGGCTTGATATTGAAAGAATGTGAATTGACTGTTGTGTTGCAGGAATGGTCGTGACCTGAGACGACAGCAACGGGGTCAACACGGACCTTATCCGGCTTCTGTTGTGTCGACTCTGTTTTAAACTTAAGGTAAGCAAGTCTGGTGGGAGTTCCCTCCTTTACCCTCTTGTAATAGAGCCCTCAGTACTCTATTTAGCCATCCTCATTCCCTCCCTCTTAATTAATTTTTACCCATTCTCTTCCTGTCATCGTTTTGAGGAAGCCACCACACCATTCCTCTGATATCTTCATTTTCCTTGACAGTGTTTCTTAACGCGATCGCCACCATCCTTGTCTCATCCCCCCTCTCGCTGTTTTCAGTAAGAAACCAGCCCATTTCCCTATCCTTTGATCAGTATCCTACTATTCCATGCTCTCGGCCCCATGTACATTAACACATTTACTTTCCTCATGTTCAGTAACCCATTCTCCCCTCCTTCAGGTATTCACTAATCCATTTTATCTACCCATGTTCAATAACCTATTACTCCTTCCAGTGTTCATTAACCCACTGTCGCATTCTACCTATCCATATTCAGTGACCTACTAACCCATTCTCTCTCCCCCGACGTTCAGTAGCTCAACTGGACAATGTTTCTTTGTGCTCGATCGATGGTGTTTTGCTTGGTTGCGGCGACATCTTTCCTGTGCTAGCAGGGTTCTCCTCATAGTGCTGAGGGACTTAGCTAGGCAGCCCCTGTGACTCAGCCTTTGAAGTACAATTTCCTTGTGGTTAAACACTGTCCCCTTGTGACTCCGTGCCGCAATGATCTCAGGGCTCTTCTCTTAGGGGTTCTGGTGATCCAGGTACCCATTTAGGGATATGGGTATATGGCTCTCTATTGTTCCCAATCAGTCTAGTGGGTTGTAGCTGGCTCTATTCCTCCTCTAGCAAGTCTTCCTCTTGGTAACAGATTGGTCCATTCTTCCCCAAGCAAGTTTTCCTGTTGGTAATCTAGTGTAACCTAACCTAACCTAACCTAACCTAACCTAACCTAACCTAACCTAACCTAACCTGCCAATAATGACCAGACCACACACTAGAAGGTGAAGGGACGACGACGTTTCGGTCCGTCCTGGACCATTCTCAAGTCGATTGTGACAATCGACTTGAGAATGGTCCAGGACGGACCGAAATGTCGTCGTCCCTTCACCTTCTAGTGTGTGGTCTGGTCATCATACTTTAGCCACGTTATTGTGACTCATCGCCTGCATATCCTGCCTATAGACTACGTTGATATAACATTTTACATACTAATAATGTCAGAAATGATGAAGATTCGTAATGCTTATATTATTATTAATCTTTCGGTCAACCTTGTGGCGAATTTTCATTAAAATGTTAATTATACCTTTCGTAGATTGATGTTCTAAACTGATTTGTATTCTCATTATAACTTCAAGTTTATAATTACATGAACTGTACCCTACAGTTATCTATCAGGAACCACAAGTACAGTTATGTTACAGTAATTTGAGTTTCGTTACATACTGTTAATTAATGTTACCGTTTAATGTTAACCAACTGTTAAAGGGTTACCAAGTCCATCATGTGTTTCTTTATATGTTATGTAGTTCTAAAATCAATTAAAATGTGTATTCTTCTCTTTCTTTTGTGTGACACAGAAACTAGTGAGTGGAGGTTCAATTCTAGATCTCTGCTGGAAATTCATGCTGGAAGTCTCCTACCAGTTTCTGTTGGAAGTTCCTGCTGTGAAACGTCTGTTCAAAGTTTAGTGCTGGAAGCCTTTCCTGGTAGCTTTTTGCAGGAAGCTTCTGCTGAACACCTATGTTGTGATCATCTGTACACGCACGCACGCACACACACACACACACACACACACACACACACACACACACACACACACACACACACACACACACACAAAATTTGGAGTCCTGTCATTATTTTTCTCCTCATTGGCAGGCTTTCGGTCCGCATCATGATATGATAACTATGATAACTCCTTACTTTCATAAACAAAAAATCGTTATTATTATTTTCTTATTTATTGTTATATTTCTAATACGTTATAATTTATTTCCAAGTACTTTTCTGTTTGACTTTGTTAACTTATTCACGTTTCTGATTTTATCAAGTATTAAAAGCCATTTTTTTGTGTTAGACGGATTTTGGGTAAGTTTTATTTCCGCGCGTGTACGTGTGTGGGCCGCGGGGACACTAAACCCCGAAATCACCTCAAAGTATCCGCAAGGTTAGGTCAGTATAGAGCCCAATACCGCCAAACAATTCATCAGGGCTAGCGTTAGAAGCACCGCCAGGCCTGTCTCCTACAAGGTATCACACCCTTTTCACTGGTCAGAGCGCACAAAAAATACAAAGCCCAAACCTTACCAGAAACGTACGAGTGCAAGCATGCCTCACCTCCCGATGTATAGAAAATGGGGGGTATTTATAAGCATGTTTCTTCTCATAGCATTTGGTGATTTTTGTACATTAGGAACCATGACCTAAAGTGAGCCGCAGTAGTCGAGAGAACGGGTTGAATAGCGCCTCGCTACAGTCCCCTTTGTTACGAGGTGCTCCTCCTCCACTTTCCCCGACCGTCGAAGTAGTTGGGCATCATTCCTTTCCCTCGTCCCATCCCAAATCCTTATCCTGACCCCTTCGAAGTGCTATACAGTCATAATGGCTTGGCGCTTTCCCCTGTTTAACTTCCTCTGTTCAGAAATTGGTGGAAAATGCTAAGGTTATCCCCAATCCTTGGATATTATCACCATTTATTTATCCTGGCTCTGCTGCCCAAACCACTTCGAATGCTTCTCTCTAATAATATTGTACAAATATCACAAATTCATGCATTTCTGTATTTTAAAACACAGTGTTAAGTCATTTCCAATCACAAAGTGCTCTAAAGTACATTTGTAAGGTGCTGAAATAAGTGAATGACGATTGTATTATTATGTATTTTTCAGTCTTTGGTTAAACAAAATTTATTGAACAAATAAACTATATGATACATTGAAATAAAATGTATTAATTACAGTTTGGACCATCTAGGACTCATGGAGAGCTTACATATTACCAGATTTGGTTGCAAGAATGATATGGTATGGGGGAAGATGAGGTATGGAAGAAGGTGTAGCATGAGGAAGAACCAAGACTTAAAAGAAAGTGAGGCATGAAGAAAGGCGGCGAATGAGGCACAAGAGAGAAATGAGTGAAAGTCTGGTATGAGTGGAAGATGAAGTATGTGACAGAAGTGGGAAAACTGGTAGTGAGATACAGGCAAGATATCAGGAAAGACTAGGTATGAAATCTACAGAAAACCAAGTCTCACTCTCCATTTTCTTAATTAAACTACTTGATACAGAATAACATAAATCCAGTAACAAAAAATATATATACATTTTGTTTACAATTAACGTACAAATAAAGCAAGAACAGGAACAAATGAATGTTGCTGCGAGTCACAATTGGGATTTTTAAATTGGTTTAGTGAATGATTTTTCCTAAGAAACGTGTAAATAACTAATGAAAATAATCTGAAATAGATAATAACTTCGAGGCATTGCTCAGGACAAAACATCAACACTAGTGAGGAAACTTTACATAAACTTGTATACACATATGAGTATGCAACATTGCAACAATCAAATGCTGGAGCGTATCTGAAGCAAAGTCAGTCCATTTAAACTTTATATGACACAATCAAGAGTCATAGAACTTATCTAGTGCATAGTTTAACTAGTACAGCGTAGACGAGCTCAGGCAATGTAACAATGAACACACATACACACACACACACACACACACACACACACACACACACACACACACACACACACACACACACACACACATATATATATATATATATATATATATATATATATATATATATATATATATATATATATATATATATTGTATATAAAAAATTGCTAACCACACAGCTTGTCCTCCTAAGATTTCCCAACGTCAATAAACTGTCGTACTAAAGTGCCCTTATCCTAACCAATCGGAGGACTCAAAACAGAAAAACGGGACAATATGTCACTTTCGGGAGCCACTACCAATTTTTTGTACAACAATTTTTGACCTTAGGTAGAGCATACGTCAAAATGCGACGTTCTATTAGGACGACGACCACAACATCGTGGATAATAACATTTCATTCACTTGGACCATCAGAACCTTGGAACGCAGAGCACCAAAGCAGCAACTGACAGTCCTACCAACTGAGTCACCAGCACCCACAATAAAGAATGGTTCTAGAGACGCCCATCTGGAACTTTAGACCCTCCCTAGAGGGCCACTTTGGCAGGAAGATGTTTATATGACTAGGGCGTGGATCACCTTCATGCCAAAGTGAAGGCCTAAAGTTCAAGATGGTTACCAGATGGGTGTCTCTAGGATCCATATTGTGCATGAGGGTGACTCAGTTGGTTGGACTGCGTGGTTGCTGCTTTGGTGGTCTGCGGTTCGAGGCTTTGATGGTCCAAGTGAATGTAATATATTTTCATATATATATGAAGTTCTCGAAGGAATCAGATACCTTGATGATTTTATAACAAAATCTATGAACAGCAACAGAAGTTAAGATGCGGATCGAACCCAAGGAAATATCTTAGATTATATATATATATATATATATATATATATATATATATATATATATATATATATATATATATATATATATATATATATATATATATATGTATATATATATAATCCAGTAACAAAATTCTATATATATATATATATATATATATATATATATATATATATATATATATATATATATATATATATATATATATATATAATCTATAGATTATATATATATATATATATATATATATATATATATATATATATATATATAATCCAGTAACTATATATATATATATATATATATATATATATATATATATATATATATATACATACACAAAATTACCTACAGATATGATAGGAAGCGCTTCAAGCTGCCAGACACCACTAGTTAATCCACATCTTCTTCCTACTGATGTTGTGTTCCGACATCACGTACACTGTAGCAACGATGTACACTGAACGTTCACTGTAGCCCTGGACGATGTTCAGGACTAAAGTATAGTTGATGGTTGGTCAGTAAGCTAGTGTGGTGGTTCTTAATATCTGTCCATAAGTTGACAGGCCTTAATAACCCTCTAGAAAGTGTTGTTAATATAGGGGCGACGACGATCGAGGAATCGGATGCGCCCCTCAAGAAGGTGTCCGGATGAGTCCGGTGCCTAACCCTGTAGAAGGTGTCCGGATAGGTCCGGTGAACAGATTGTTTACTTCGCATCATCTCTGAAATCAAGAACAAATATATCAATCAAGAACTAAATCTACATTGCAAGTAACTACATTATAGAACAACATATGTGCTTTAGCAACCCCTTGTACCTTCTTGTGCGCATATGTAAATAAATACATAAACAAACGAGTCGTGGAAGTATTTGCTCAAAGAAAACGTTATTGGAAGTGTAAACGTTCGAAGGGGAGACTTACCTGCAGGCACCCGTGTACTCTACAGCTCATTCACTTGGGGCTTGCCGGAGTTTATACTGCCAGAGAGTCGCCACGATCAGGTGCCTGGTGCCTCAAGTCACGGCCATTCCTGACAGGTAAAGGATTCATCGTATGAGTCTCGTGTGAGAGGTGAAGATCATGTGAGTCTCGTGTGAGATGTGAAGCTCTTGTGAGTCTCATGTGAGGCTCATATGATGTCCACGTGAGTCATAATTCGAAGTATTATGTGAGTCAGAATACGACGCTTAAGACAAAGAACGTAACATACTTTCGTTCAGATCGTCCAGGAGAGCTGCTTAACAAATTCAGATTAGCAATATGATCATGGCTTTACAAGAAAGTAAGAACTCTTGTATATAAATAATTTCGTAGTGTCGAGGCGCTCACCTGGAGAAGCCTTCGGAGTCGTAGCCATTCCAGCAGCAAGGCGACTTGCTGGGCAAGAGACCTCCCTGTGAAGTAAACACATCTATCAAGCTTTTATATATTCCTATCACCCTGTTAAGTCAAAAGTTCTAAATGGTCTACCTTACGAATTGAGATTTTTTTATTTACTTGAATACGATTCCTTCTTGAGGTTATCTTGAGATGATTTCGGGGCTTTTAGTGTCCCCGCGGCCCGGTCCTCGACCAGGCCTCCACCCCCAGGAAGCAGCCCGTGACAGCTGACTAACTCCCATGTACCTATTTACTGCTAGGTAACAGGGGCATTCAGGGTGAAAGAAACTTTGCCCATTTGTTTCTGCCTCGTGCGGGAATCGAACCCGCGCCACAGAATTACGAGTCCTGCGCGCTATCCACCAGGCTACGAGGCCCCTTAAAGGGACAATAGTTTGAACCTAATTATAAATATTAGGATTTATAGATTGCTGTTGCACTTTATAGCCGGTCGGCCGAGCGGAGAGCACACTGGACTTGTGATCCTGTGGTTCCAGGTTCGATCCCGGGCGCCGGCGAGAAACAATGGGCAGAGTTTCTTTCATCCTATGCCCCTGTTACCTAGCAGTAAACTTGGTACCTGGGTGTTAGTCAGCTGTCACGGGCTGCTTCCTGGGGGTGGAGTCCTGGTCGAGGACCGGGCCGCGGGGACACTAAAGCCCCGAAATCATCTCAAGATAACCTCAAGATATAGCAAGATTTCTCTTGAAATTGAAATTTGTGCTTTAACTTCAATTCAGATAATCAGCTATTTAAACATATTTCTAAGCCAGTACGACTATATAGCACTTGGAAGGGGCTTGAGGATAAAGATGTGGGATATGACCAAGAGAAGGAAGGGTGCGAAACCACTTGGACCATCGGGGCGCGAACGTGGACCAGCAAGAAGCAACGGGCCGTTGCTGTGACAAACTATAGTCCAATGAAGACTATCGGAAAGTTTCCTCCTTATCTTTGTGTACGTTTTTAGTACATATACCTCAGAGTTTCCCAAACTGCGTCGAACTGTTTGGATTTCTGATACCATCAAGTCTCGTCTCCCTCCAGCCCGTTCTCCTAAGGTTTCCCACCGTCCAGAAACTGTCATACTAAAGTGCCATTATCCTAACCTACCACAGGACCCAAAATAGAAAACGGGGCAGTATGTCAAGCTAGCGAGCCGCTTCCATTTTCTAGTACGATGATTTTTTATCTTAGGTAAAATATACGTCAAAATACGACGTTCTATTAGGAGGACTAGTCTCCATTGGCAAGGGAATCAGCGCCCCTTGAGATGAATGCTAAATCTTCCCTTACCTGTAATTAAAGTATCACCCTCACAGGTCTTTGGCAGACACCTGACTCGGTCATGTTTACAACCGGAGAGTCATCTCATCCAAGACTCCCTAACTCGCACTCAAACACGAAGAAAATACGTGAAAATTAGTTATCGCTCTTAAAACAATTGCTAGTCTTAGTGAGAAATAAGAAATCTGTATACATATACTGACGAGACTGACGGATACAATGGTGAAGCAATTATGAGGCGAAAACTCTGAGGCAATAAGGTTATATAGCAAGTGGGAGGGATATGAGGACACGGAGCAGGGATATGCGGAATGGAAGCTGATATATGAGGACGAGGAGCTGGAAAATGAGGACAAGGAGCTTGGATATGAGATCAAAGAACTAGAATATGAGGACGAAGGGAAGAAACAGTGTGATACTATTTGCACCATCGAGAATCGAACGTTGTCCCTAGAAAATGTCAGACCGTCGCTCTACCAAACAGGTCAAGTGTCTCAGAACGCAATGTGAGAGAGATATAGGGAGACGGAAGCCGTGGAATTCCTTATCAACTTAATGACTAGTACGTAACTAGTAACTGGTGACAAGTGCATAACTAGTGACGAGGGTGTAGTGACTAAAGCGTAACTACTACGTAACTAATGACCAGTACGTAATTGGTGAATAGGCGTAGTTAGTAACTAGTATGAATAAATTATTATTTTTTTTATTATTATAATTATTATTATTATTGGTATTAATATTATTATTATAGTTTTTATTATTATGTAATTTATTAAAATTTGTAGTCCTAACGTACTGTCTTCGACGATAAACAGAAACTATAATAATGAACAAAATCCAAATATCACAAAATCTAATTGTTCACTAAACAAAATTATTTCAGTTATTGCTACTGACGACCACAGGCGTGTGGGGGGGGGGGGGGGGCGGGGGGACAACAACAGACTACTCACGTAAGGACCGAACATCTTCTTGATCTCATCATAAGATTGGATTCTATTCCTATAGGGCCTGAGCCACCTGCCGTAGCCGTATCTTGCGGGTTCCACCATGTCCACAGCCACCAGTAGCACCACCACCAGCACTGCCACCGTTACCTGGCGGAGGTGTTGGTAACGTAATGACGTTAGTCGATCTCGTATAAATAATAATAATAAAACATTGTAATGTGAAAATATTTAATCACGAAGGAAACTTGAAACAAGAAATGAGTTGAGCGATTTTGTGTTAATCAACACACTACACTCAATGGAATGTTGTTGTTTTTAGATTCAGCTACTCAGAGTAAAACGTTCCAAGTAGCACGGGCTATGGTGATCCCGTAGTGGACTTACCTGACACGGGAGCTGAGCTGAAAGTGGAGTTCAATGGAGTTTAGTTTTTTTTTTATTTTTACTTGGCGCCAATCCTTAACTGTAGCCTCTATTCACTCAGCAGTAAATGGGTACTTGGTTGTTAAACGATTTCGGGGCGGGTCCTATTCTGGGGAAAATTAGGATTAAGGACTTTTACGAACTGCTATGCGTGTTGTGACTGAACAAAAATGTAAGAACTCTTGTATATAAACAAAAAACAAAAACAAATGTTGTTGTTTTAGATTCTAGTCAGCTACTCGGAACACAAGTTCCAAGTAGCGCGGGCTATGGTGAGACGGTAGTGGACTTGGTCAATGGAATGTTGCTTTAGATTTAGCTACTCAGAACAAAATGTCCATGTAGCACGGGCTATGGTGAGCCCGTAAGTTAATGGAATACTGTATAACACTTGAAAACACACACACACACACACACACACACACACACACACACACACACACACACACACACACACACACACACAATATAATGTTTATTGTATCTATTGCGTCGTATCTATTTTCTACTAGGTGAATAGAGGCATTAGATGAAAGAATATCTGCCTTTTTGTTTTCTGTCTCGGCCAGGGCTCGAATCCTGGGCTTGAACACTGACCCGTAGTCTGGTAACTGTGTGTTATTGAATATAAGAGAGAGAGAGAGAGAGAGAGAGAGAGAGAGAGAGAGAGAGAGAGAGAGAGAGAGAGAGAGAGAGAGAGAGAGAGAGAGTTAGATCAATGATTGTAAAAAAAAAAATCTATACTTGTAACGTTCTTGTTCGGAGTGAGAGAGAAAGTGAACGCAAGTCTTTAGAGATCGGAATGTATATTATATTGCTTACCCTGTCGAGAGGACCGAGCCATCTTTCCTTCAATTCTCATTGCCTGGAGAGGAGAATTGAAGGTAGTGTTTGTGGTGCAGACACGTAGCTGAGTCTTGCTGTTGAAGATTTTAGGTTGTATCTAAGTGTATATTAGCTGGTAATAATTGAAGGGAAAGTGTCTGATATGCAGTGCTTCGGTTAGGTCACATTTCCTATTGTCGTGGTATATGTTGATTATTTCTGAGTTGTTGGTGAGGATATCTCTGGAGATGGTCTTTTTATGTGTAAAATTTATGTGATTTGTAACAGACTTGTTGCTTTTGCATGGCCAGATAACGTAATAATGAGGATAAAACGCTAAGTCAATTTGACTATCTAGCACTTGGAAGGGACATGAGGTCAAGGAGCAGGGATAGAAAGAAGGGAAGGAACGCTGCCCAACCTATTTAACAGTCGGGAATCGAACTCCGACCTCGGGAGACATCTCCCGTCACGCAGGGTGCAGTCGCCCCTCCACAGATCTCCAGTATCAGCTCTTGATACTGGTAATGGCTCAAAAGGGCCACCACTCACGGGCTATTCATGCCCGTGCCACCTTTTGGGTGACTTAATCTTCATCAATCAATCAACTCCGACCTACAAGAAGCTTGGTCTTCGCTCTATCGACGAGTCTAAGTAGATGAACCTTTTGCACAGTCAGGCATCTTGAAAGAAATCTCAATATATGTGCAAACTAACGTCTCATTCAAAGGAAGCTAACACCGTTCAAACAACAAAAACATTTACGATTCTGGAATAAGAAGTAGTTACCCAGTAAACTAACATCCCGTATTGGAGACATAACCTCAAATCTCAGTCAGTAATCAAATGTATTATTTTCATCTGTGTTATTTCTCGAAGTGTAATTCCAGCAACCATTCTCCCTTTCGCTTTCTGTTCAAAGCGAGAGTTTCTTCCATATGTGGCAGCATCCAAGGACGCGGACGCCAAGGATGCCCGTTGTGAATGACAATGTGTACATTAGTGGAGCCTTTGTAAGCCTCCCGTAACTGCGGCTGCCTTGGCTGTTGTGTGTGTGTGTTCCATTGTGTTTCCTCTAGCCAGATTTGTTGATTAATTTGTTTTTATATTTTGAATCTTAGTGTATAATTGACAGTCACCCTCTACACCGGGCACCTGGCCTTCTCTACACTGGGCATCCATCTACCTATACACTGGGCACTCATCTACTTATACACTGGGCATTCATCTACCTATACCTATACACTGGGCCTCCATCTACGTTTCCACTGGGCATCCATCTACCTCTACCCTGGGCATCCATCTACCTCAACACTGGGCATCCAGCTACCTCTGGAATATGGAATATGGCACGCACAGGATAGAGGCATCCATTTACCTCTACCCTGGGCACCTTCTCTCTACTTTAGGTATCCATCCCTAAACTGGGAACCCACTCTCCTCTACCCACCCACCTCGATACTGGGCTAACACTCAACTTTACAATGGGTATCCACCCCTCTACATTGAGTATCCACCCACCCACCTCTTTCAGTACACTGGGCACCAACCCTCCTGTACCCTGGGTATCCATTCTCCCCTCCCATTGGTGCCCCACCCATCCCTATTCTGCGGACCCACCCTTCCCTTCTCAGACGAAGGACCTACCTTGCAGCAGCTGACCATGTCGACTTCTGCGACGATGCCTCCTGACTGATGTTCCCTTCACTTCTTCCTTATTATATCCGGGGGCATTCCTGCCACGCCCACCAGCTAACACGTGCGCATGTACGCCTGCGCACCTGATGCACGTTTTTGTTGTTGTTTTAGATTTAGCTACACAGAACGAAATGTCCATGTATCACGGGCTATAGTGAGCCCTGATGCACAGTTTCCTCTTTCTCTTACAATCATGTGAACAATCGTGTATGTTCTTTGACAGTCAAGTGCATCTATTTGTATGTGTGTGTGTAATGTCTGCTTCTATATGTGTAATGACAAGCAAACAAACATTAGGTGAAAACACACACACACACACACACACACACACACACACACACACACACACACACACACACACACACACACACACACACACACACACACACACGTGTGTGTGTGTGTGGATAGCGCGTGTGGGCTATTCTGTGTGTGGATAGCCTGTTGGATATCGCGCAGGACTCGTAATTCTGTGGCGCAAGTTCGATTCCTGCACCAGGCAAAAACAAATGGGCAAAGTTTCTTTCACCCTGAATGCCCCTGTTACCTAGCAGTAAATAGGTACTTTGGAGTTAGTCAGCTGTCACGGGCTGCTTCCTGGGGTGTGTGTGTGTGTGTGTGGTATGGAGAAAAAAAAAGTAGTTAGTAAACAGTTGATTGACAGTTGAGAGGCGGGCCGAAAGAGCAGAGCTCAATCCCCGCAAATACAACTAGGTGAGTACACACTGAAAGTTCAAATCCAGAGTGAGCTTTAAGATTTGCCCGTAACGCTGTTAGTGGCTTTACAAGCATGTACCAGTCACCAAAACCTGTACTTTTACAAGCAAACAACTACAAATAGGATTGGTCAATAAGCTACCATAGTTGCCTTAATAACTCCCTCGTTGTTGTTGGGCTGAACCAAGCCACCGTAGGTCTCAGCAGCTATTAACACCAAACCACGCGGCGTAGTTAATGAAAGTTACAGACGTGGGAGGAATGAAAGAGCTTGTTACAGACCTGGAACATCACACTAGACCTGAAACATTAAGCCTGGTGTGTAGGGAGCTCCGGTCTCCGGGCTCCGGTCTGCGGGTATATTAAGGGACTGATTTCAGATTATTCAGTTATTTTCGTTTATCTACTTCCAAAATAGAGCAGGTAAGCAGAAGGAGAAGAAGTGAGATATTAGAGTACGAGCGAAGACCTTTGGAGTTCCCTTTTGGTTTATTTTACCTCTAACCCGCTCTATCCCTACGTAAAGCAAAGGGACACAGGCTGAAAGCCGGTTAGAGGTAAAATGAAATGACGAGGAGGGACGGAGGTAAGAAATGAATGGTGAGAAGAGAAAGCAAAGTGAAAGTACCCAATCTCCCAAAAGCTGCATCACCTTCCGACGGCTTAGGAATTAATTAAAATTGTATCAATACTTAAAAGAGTGTTCCCGTTTCAATCACGTAACCCAGAAGTGGGAAGAGTCATAGAGCAGGTGCTCTATGACTCTATAGAATCACAGCGCTCTATATAGTGAGGTATTGAGCACTGAACCAAAGAAGATGATAAGAGTGCTTTTACGATGGTCACCGGCATTATCAGAGGATGACATCCCACTTGCGCCTGAAGGAAGGTTGTCAAGGCCGTCACTCGCTTCGTCTCCTCTCACACCGATGCTATCCGACCCATACTGGACATATTGGAAGGGACATGATGTGCTCAAGAAAGCAACTCCCTGTTGACATCGCATATAAAATCCTGTTTATAAAGATTGATGTTAACTTTACTAAGGCGTGAGGTGATTCTCAGGCCAAACTCTAATCCAGAGGAGAGGGACGTTGGCTTAGAGCTTAGAGCTCTATATATCTATGTATCTACCTATATATCTATCTATCTATCCAGAGCTGTGTGGTGTGTGTTGGGAAGAGCACGTCATGGTTCTAGTAGAGATTTGTCCCAAAGATCCAGCACTTAGCAGTTCCTAGTAAGGTTTTAATATACTGTGAACAATATCTATCTCATCTAGTACTGCTATATACTGCATTCTTTGATTATCAGCAAGAGTGGGATCACATTCAACATTGCTTCCACACTGTTCAACAAGTCCCACTCATTTGAGGTAAACTATAGTAACTACTTGCTTCCCCAGAAAACATTATGAGTAAGGAGTCTTTTTCAGTCACGGAAACTAATCATTTATATCATGTGTAAGATGGGTTACGGGGCCTGATCCCTGTTAGATTCTGAAAATTCCTTCCTCTTTTGTACCTCTTTACCTTCTACAGAGGTGTTAACTGTCGTTGTATTTGTTGTTTTAGATTCAGCTACTCGGAACAAAAAGTTCCAAGTAGCACGGCCTATGGTGAGCCTGTAGCGGTGTTAATTGTCGCGATTCCTCACCCGCATCAGCATAGCTCTTTGTCACTCCAGATTGATTCTGAAACTTGGGGACTAGTTTTATGTGTGTGTGTTCTCACCTATGTTTGCCTGCCGGACGGGTTTTAGCTCCTGAGCCTCGCCGTTTGCCTAGTGCAATGTCTCCCGAATATCTTCCTGCTTTTCATTCCTGCTTGTGAAATTGTGCATTGAGTTAGCCTAATATACCGGCCTCCTCTTTCTTGTTAAGTTAACTAGTTATCTATTTCTCCTGTACACTGGATCATCTGATTTACTAGTATACATCAATGCATTCTCACCCAACCCTTGTTTCATTTAAATATTACATCAACACATTCTCCTGTTTTGTTAGTACTTATAGTAAGGATGAGGACCATAGTATATATACCGACGTACAACGACATTAGAAAGTAGAAATCTGAACTATTGAGTTGGACAAGCCGGAAAACTATTTTTTACTTATGTTGCTTTGACAAACTAACCTAATATAACCTATTACGACTATATAGCACTGGGAAGGGGGTCAGAATAAGGATTTGGAATGGGACGGGGGGGGGGGGAAGGAATGGTGCTCTTGGACAGTCGGGGATTGAACGCCGACCTGCATGAAGCTTGACCGTCGCTCTACCGCCCATCCCAAGTGGTTGGGCAAGTGCAGGAGGAACTTGTGAAGAACCTGCAGAACAGCTTAACGCTTCTCTGGACGCGGCTTCCATCATCAATCACTATTCTCAACGTACTGCGAAGCAATGAATAAACCTTCACTATAACCCGTCGGTGCTCCGTAATTTTTATTCAGGTACATAAATGTCATATGTTCGGCTTACCTGCTAATTAATTCAGTTCACATTTTATTGGGAAAGTTGCCCACAAAATGCACATATCTCAATATATGTGGTCAGCACAGTAGGGTTACATGTAAAATGGCTCCAGGTTCGATTCCTAGGAAAGATAAAGATGTTTGGGTAACGTTGTCTTTCACCTCATGCCTCTCTTCACCTAGCAAATAAATAGATACCCCCTAAAGTTAGGTAGCTGTTGTGGGTTCCATCCTGGATTCAAGCATCAGCTTCTATCCCCCGCCTATTCTGTGGTCGGTCACCTTAAGCAGTGACTCCTGTTCAGTGTCATTCCAGGATTTTAAACTGAGTGGAGTTGGCTGAATAGTCTATTCAATTGCACCTATTCCTTAATAAACATAACCATATACCCATTTTCTGTTCAGTCTTTTCAAGTATTAATTGATACTGTTGGAGTCGTCTTCATTGTATAATAGCTGAGGGACACACCTTGTGTGGGATCGTAAAAAATATTACACACAATGGATGATACCAGGACACAATCTCAACAATCACGATACATTCCCCGGAACTACAAGACATTACTTGACATCTCAGCTCTGGTGCGTAAAACCTATTAGACTGCTACCCTCGTCACAAGGTACAGCGCCGCTCTTGTGCCAGGTAAGTCCCCCTACGGGCTCACCATAACCCGTGCTACTTGGAACTTCCGAGTAGCTGAGTCTTAAACAACAACAACATACTACTGCCCTTTGCGTGCTCGCGGCAACTGGTTAAACAAAAACACAAACACACGTCTATCATCCGCGTTACGAAACAGGATGTAAGAACAAGCAGTGAAGAGAGTCATGCATGGCGGAATTAATAGAGTGAGGGAAAGAGAGACGGAGAGATAGAGAGAAATACGATATTCATGGTGTTAGACCTAGTTAATGAGGACTTGGAGACATGAGAGATAAGATAGACCTCCCTGATAAAAGATAACGTAGGAGCCAGAGTCATGTCATTACACAGGAGCCCCTCAGGGCTGTATAAGTATCCGGTATTCCCCGCGTGTATACTCGCCCCCTAACACATCAGTACAATCCTCACGCTGCTCTACTAGGATGACGGCGTATATAGTCTCGTCGACCCGGGAGTTTCCACCGTGGCTGCGCCCTAACAATTGCCTTAACTTGGATTACTGCGCAAATTCCGGTGGCAGGCCGGACTATGCACAAAAAGAATTAGGATGGTAAAGAATTGCCGTCATTACTATCACTGCCGTCCTCACTATCATCATCGTCCTCACTATCACTGCCGTCCTCACTATCATCATCGTCCTCACTATCATCATCGTCCTCACTATCATCATCGTCCTCACTATTACTGCCGTCCTCACTATCATCGCCGTCCGCACTATCACTGCCGTCCTCACTATCATCGCCGTCCTCACTATCACTGCCGTCCTCACTATCATCATCGTCCTCACTATCATCATCGTCCTCACTATCATCATCGTCCTCACTATCACTGCCGTCCTCACTATCATCATCGTCCTCACTATCATCATCGTCCTCACTATTACTGCCGTCCTCACTATCATCGCCGTCCGCACTATCACTGCCGTCCTCACTATCATCGCCGTCCTCACTATCACTGCCGTCCTCACTATCATCATCGTCCTCACTATCATCATCGTCCTCACTATCATCATCGTCCTCACTATCATCATCGTCCTCACTATCACTGCCGTCCTCACTATCATCATCGTCCTCACTATCATCATCGTCCTCACTATCATCATCGTCCTCACTATTACTGCCGTCCTCACTATCATCGCCGTCCGCACTATCACTGCCGTCTTCACTATCATCGCCGTCCTCACTATCACTGCCGTCCTCACTATCATCATCGTCCTCACTATCATCATCGTCCTCACTATCATCATCGTCCTCACTATTACTGCCGTCCTCACTATCATCGCCGTCCGCACTATCACTGCCGTCCTCACTATCACTGCCGTCCTCACTATCATCGCAGTCCTCACTATCACTGCCGTCCTCACTATCATCGCAGTCCTCACTATCACTGCCGTCCTCACTATCATCGCCGTCCTCACTATCACTGCCGTCCTCACTATCATCGCAGTCCTCACTATCACTGCCGTCCTCACTATCATCGCAGTCCTCACTATCACTGCCGTCCTCACTATCATCGCCGTCCTCACTATCACTGCCGTCCTCACTATCACTGCCGTCCTCACTATCACTGCCGTCTTCACTATCACTGCCGTCCTCACTATCCCTACCGTCGTCACTATTCAGTGTTCATCCCATTGTCATGATGATTAGAGAGAGAGAGAGAGAGAGAGAGAGAGAGAGAGAGAGAGAGAGAGAGAGAGAGAGAGAGAGAGAGAGAGAGAGAATAAGATGATGAGACCCTTCAGCACTTTCTTCCTCATCAACTTGGTTACTATTTCTCATTAATATGAGAAATAATTCCAACCTAACTTTCCATCTGGGATGTGATCCCTTTGGGAAGGGAACTGTCAGGAGAAGCGCCAAACCATTAAGACATTATAACACTGGGAAGGGTTTTTTTCTACCACAAATGTGGCCACACATTTAAACTGCTAACCAACTTATACATTTTCTTCTGTCCTCCATAGACAAGGTTAGAGATCTTTTAAGCAAATAGTTCAGTGATTTATTGAACAATCAATTACAAAACATGATTGTAGTGCTTTTAACATGCTAATCTGACGTGGGTAAGGATTTGGGATGGGCCGGGAGGAAGAGAAATGGTGCCCAACCACTTGGACGTTCGGAGATTGAACTCCGACCTGCATGAAATTAGACCGTCCACCCCACGTGGTTGTTATATAAAGATCAGTGGAGAACACGGTACCAGGACAACAAAAACAGTAATTACAATAAGTGGTGAGAATATTCCTTCCTAACTAAATAATTTCATCTGGGATATTAATCTAAGCAGTGGCAGTACGTCAAGTAGTTCGGGGACAGAGACAACCGGACTCCAGGGCCACAATAATAATTAATATCCCGTTGTTGGTTCGCTAACTTTACCGGAGGCAATAATGTCTGTACGTCTTAACTTCACTCGTATAGAGACGTCAGTATGGGAGGAGAAGAACCTACCCTCCAAGATGAGGTTCTCCGTCCAGCGCAAATTGTTTTCTTGCTTCCCCGGACCCAAGATAGAGGTTAGCGGCGGCAAAACTTCACTCTCCCTGCAGGTTCTTGAGTGTAAACACTCCTGGTATGGGGTTCAGGAGTGGGATACACACCGCCAGAAGGGCCTTGATTTAAGTAAAACCCATCAGGACGACGTCCTTAGAGTCCAGTTATTAGTGGGCAAGGAACTGCTCACGGAATGTATGGTAGATGTTGGTGATATCTTGTAGTTTGACTCTGACCATCGCATCGCTGCCAACTACGTCAAGTTTCCAGGAGGGAAGAAGCTCAAGTCGGCCGTGTTAGACTACGAAGTGGTCCGTAAAAACATAAAGGTTACTTCTGGCAATAAAGTAACCAGTCGACTCCCAGACAACGACACTAATGCCTGTCCTGAGGACACAACTATCTCTAGTGAAGGTGTCAAGTCGGCCCGACGCACAGGGATGAAAGTAGCCCAGACGAGGCCCAAGTATACACTTCAACTGGTGGAATCTAGACCTGCTATACAGCAAGAGAGGCTCGCTGGCCGCCGTTGAGGGATCCGTTTAAAACTCCTACGGGCTCACCATAGCCCGTGCTGCTTGGAACTTGGTTCCAGGTAGCGAATCTTTAACAACAACAACAACCTAGACAAGAATCGTTGAGTAATGAGCGGAAGCCCTTAATGTCTTTGTCTTTTTTTGTTCGGCTTGGTGGCTACTTTTGTTAATTGGAGACCTGACGGCTGAGTTGGACAGTGATCGGCGTTCTTAGTCCTAAGGGTCCGCGTTCGATCCCCGCCGCAAGCGGAAACAAATGTGCAAAGTTTTTTTCACCCTGATGCCTCCGTTAACCTAGCAGTAAATAGGTACCTGGGAGTTAAATAGCTGCTTCGGGCTGCTTCCTGGGGATGAGTGTGTGTGAAAATTAGGATTAAGGATTAATTAGGATTTCATAGCTCGAAACGCTATGCGCGCTAGTGGCTGTACAAGAATGTAAGAACTTGTATATAAAACAAATTAAAATAATTATTACATGTTTTTTGTGTGTGTGTGTGTGTGTGTGTCTGTGTTTACTCACACAGGCTTTGTGATTTATCAGGGAAAAGCGCCAAGTCATTACGACTATATAGCACTGGGATCAGGATAAGGATTTGGGATGGGACGGGAAAAAGGGCTGGTGCACAACCATTTGGACGGTCGGGAATTGAACGCCGACCTGCATGAAGCGAGTCTGTTGCTCTACTGTCCAGCCTAAGTGGTGTTGAGTGTGTATGAGTACCTCATCACCACATCATACACAGTGGACCTTGAATTTAAGCATCAACCTCACTGCCCTGTGTGGCCGTGAATATGAGCAACATCTTCACTGTTAAACGTGACTGTGAATGTGTTCATATTCGCTATCGTATGTAACAAAGAATATGAACAGGACCTTTACTGTTCCTGTATGAGAATGAATATGAGCAGAATCCTCATTGACCCGTCTGACATGGAATATAAGCAGCATCTTCACTTCTCTGTGTGGCAGTGAATATGATCAATACCCTCACTGCCTGTGTGACAATGACAGTGAACTGACATCCTTTCTGTCCAATGTAGACGTGGATCACAAGTGGATTTCTGAATCTAAGTGTTGTTACGCACCTTTCAAACCGGTTCGAAGGATAATTTTAAGTTATAAAACTATATTAACCCTTTACATTTGTCTGTAACATATTATTAAAGACTGTGTGTGTGTGTGTGTGTGTGTGTGTGTGTGTGTGTGTGTGTGTGTGTGTGTGTGTGTGTGTGTGTGTGTGTGTGTGTGTGTGTTTACTGTTGCAGTACTATTATTATATTGGAATTGTTTAGTTTACTATCGTTAAATAGCTCGGTAATAAAAGAAAACGTCACCATAGTTGTATTGTAGAAAACCAGAATTAATGGATAGCTTAAATATAGATAATTATTAGCCTAAAGTGCCAAAATCGGTATGACTATATATCATTAGAAAGGATATAAGGATGGAGTGAAGTTAGTTGAATAAATTATTTTAATGTTTTTACAGTTAATACTTAACAGCCTAACACATTTCCGCTTCAACTTCTAATTTATTAAGCTCAACAACTTCTATTGGACACTAATACTAGTGGCCTCGACGAGGATAGGAAGCCGACGGGTTGTCAAAGGTTCCCCCATTTGCCCTGATAGTCTTTTCCAGCATTCTAAAATCCTGCAGAGTTTTGGCGTTTACTGTTTTGGCGGGTAGGCGGTTCCACGGGTTTACAACCCTATGGGTGAAAAAGTATTTCGTGTTTTCTGTCCTACATTGTGCCCAACCACTTGGGCTGGCTGGACGGTAGAGTGACGGTCTCGCTTCGTGTAGGTCGGCGTTCAATCCCCGACCGTCCAAGAGGTTGACACCATTCCTTCCCATCGTCCCATCCCTAATTCTTATCCTGACCCCTTGCAAGTGCTATATAGTCGTAAGTGCTTGGCTCTTTCTCCTGATAATTCCCTCCCTCTATCCTGTTGATCCTATGCACGTAATTCAATAGGTGTTGATAGCATGTTGCCGGCTGTCTTAGCTACTCCAGGATCACTGAGGAACAACCGAGCCCCATTACAACTGTTCTGCACGATGCTAATGGGTAATCCAGCAGCTGATTAGTGACAAGAAACCTATTAACATGGGAGTTTTGCTCCCATACAAATAGTAAGCCTAAAGATAAAGTTTAAAAATAAACTCCCAGCTGCTCCCTGTAAAATTGTCATCCACACTTCCTAGGAGACAAACATCCCAGTCACCTGGGCTCTAGGGGACTCCAATTTTCCAATTGACTTTCCTTATGAAGACTACTCAATAGCTCGGTCGATAGCTTGCCTGGGAACCTCGGTTCGAGTCTCCTACAGCCCAGGTGAATGTACCATTCCTTTTTCCTGGTGTTTCTCCAGCAACCCAAGGCCCTGTTTCCCTCCGTGGCTGCATCAAAGCATTGAAACAATGAGATTAAAAAAATAATTCTTTTCAGTAAAAATTATATTTTTTGATAAAATTCGCCACAAATGTTATTACTAGAGTGTTTATTTCATATCTGTATTTAATTCATAGTACATCATAAATATTGACTATATTAGAAAATATTAACCGAACCGAAGACTCCAATGTTATAGATGTCTCTCGGTATCAGGAATTAGAGGAGTGAAGTAATCTTCCTCACATAGTTAAAAATGGTGGTAAACCTTTCTCCTGATAGCTATCAAGACGGCTGCTTCGCTTCATTCATCGAGTAGATATATCTCATCTGGGATTTCAATATGTTTGATTATGCGAAGTAGACAAGATGTAAATGTAATAAATTCATGTTATATTAACGTCTTTGTCAGTACGGTGCAATACTAAATAGTTTATCAGCAATTAAACCTTCTCCAAGCTCATAGTTCGCGAAAGGATTGTATTATCCCAGAGCGCAGCGAATACCAACATGTATCACTCTTGGATGGGGGATAACATGCATTGCTTTGAATACACACAGAAATCACAATAGCGTGACATATCAAATGAACAAATCGTGTTCGATTTTGGGATTATCTCGGACGTAGGTTCGAACCCTCATCACGGCCCTTGTGGATTTGTTCATTGCTTTGGAGATTCCTACGGCCACGAATCCCCTTAAGCAAATCCCTGAGAATCCCCGGATCCTGCAGCAACTGGACCACCTGCTTGGCGCTTTCTTTTGATAATTCTCTTTCCTTTACACTCTCCACAACCTCAATTTCTTGGTGAACACTTTCATAGTCTTCCAGGCTTGGTGCCTTCTCTTGATAATTACTTACTTGGTGAACACTTTCTTGGTTATTTTCCACATTCTCTCTTTTTAAGATGCACTTTTTTCCCCTTTACTTCTCCGATGCGGAAGCTGGCGTGTTCAATATATTGTTTTGCTGGGGTCAAGGTTACCACATTCCTTACATCGTTTGGAATGATAATGTCATAATAGACAGACATTAATAATTGAATATAATTAATCCTAAATTTATACAAATTAATGGAAGTTTAGGAAGGAATCTTTGGGGGGAACATTTGCTCTAGGTCTATAGAGGTATTGTTTTTATTTACAAGTTATGGCTTATTTTAATTTTAAAAAAAGGTCCAATTGTGGTTAATTTCCACAGCATATAAGCTATCAAGGAGCAGTGGTATCATTCACATTAAGTGAAACTACCAATAAAATCAAGATGCAAGCATATAGTTAGAAATGATATTATGGAGGTCGGTAGATTATGTAAACACACAGTTCACGACCACCATGAGGTGATTGTAATTGACACAAGAGAATGTGTGGAGTGAGGTTAAGTAGGGGGGAGGAATAGCTTGAGTTACCTCATCCTTTTGTGTGTATTTATACCTCATATGTTGTTGAATATGACTGAAAGAGTAAAGTTAATGATTCTAACACGAATCTTTTCAATATTTCTTACGTTTTTCTTCACTTGCGTGGTTTAATAGTGAAGAAAAACGTAAGAAATATTGAGAAGATTCGTGTTAGAATCATTAATCTTTAACCTTTCGGTCACATTCAACAACACATGTTTACAAGAAAGACTGCTACCAAAATATACTAATATTTATACCCCAATAAATTTATTTGAATTTGAATTTGAACCATGAGCAGGCAGACGAGTGTCGATATATGCTGAATTTTCTGAGCCCCTCCTCGAACACGAGCATGAAGCCTGATCTGGTCCTCTTCAGAATGGGAGGATTAAAAATGAAAACAGTGAGTTCTTCACCTTTTCATCCATATATTCATATACTTTATCATACATTTATACATAAATATATACACCATAACCCCCCCCCCCTCCCATACACACATACATGGTCAACAATTTACAAGACACTTTCTCATCCTGAACATCTTTCTCATTCTTGCATCTTTGCCTTATGCTCACAGACAAATATTTTAGTTACCCTAAAACATATCAATGTTTTCTCTGTTTATTTTTAGTGTTAACTGGAATAAAATTATGTAATAAAACAAATGAAATGTAATGACAAATAAAATTACTACTTATTATAATTATTTATATAATATAAAAAACATATTCCGATAAACTAAGAGAGAGACAAATCAGAGAGAGATATACAAGAGAATAAATCAATAAATAATAATTGAGTAGAGGGCGCGTCCAGCCATTGACCACCCCCTCTCTCACAGGGGCCGCCGCTCCCCGCCAGGCCGCCCGCTGATTGGCTGGCAAGCGGCCACTCCGTGACATATCGTCATTATGGCGACAACACTTTGTGATGACGGCCGGCACGCCACCTGCTGCCACGCCCGCCACACGCCACCGGCTGCCAGTCCACTCCACGCCATCGACTGCCATGTCCACTCCACGCCATCGACTGCCATGTCCACTCCACGCCACCGGATGCCATGTCCACTCCACGCCACCGGATGCCATGTCCATTCCACCTACACGCGCCACTCCGCTGGATTGACAGTCTCTCACGGCTGCTCCAATTGGCCCACCATACCTGCTTTCGTCTCGGTGATGAAGCACCTTCCTTCCCTCACCCCCTCCCATGCATGGGAACTTAGAGGGAGGGATGTTGGAGGGAGCTGGGTTGGGAAAGAAGGAAGGGGGTAAGAGGGGAGAGCAGCAGCTTCCTCACTTCCATCATATCCTACGAAGGCCACATTGCTATGTAAACAAACATTTAACGGCACCATATGACCAACTCGAACAAGGTCATCGCCACACCAACCACAAGGGCATCACCACAAATACAAAAACATTAAAACATTTACCTGGCAGCCACAGCAACAGGAAGCCAACACATAATACTTTTTGGACAAAATTAGATAGATTTGCCTCCAAAAATTCTGGACCGATCGCCTTGGAACACGTGTGACTAAAACTGGTCTGGAACACTTGTGGATAAACTGGCCTGGAACAGTCGTGGATAAACTGGTCTGGAACACACGTGGATAAACTGGTCTGGAACACACGTGGATAAACTGGCCTGGAACACTCCAGGATTAACTAGCTTGGAACATTCGTGGATAACATGGGCAGAGCAGCCTGGAAGCTCTTTAGATCTGCCTCGTTCTTCTGATGCCTAGTTCTTTTTAGATAGCAAATTACCCTTCCTTTCTTTTATTTATTTTTTTCAGTGGACGTATTGTTCTTCGTGGGTTACATTTCAGAAGTGTGTTGATATATCTTACTGTTACCCTCCTTGGGTGACAAAATACGGTGTTAATGATATCAAATAATTAGTTATAATTCCTGTTTGAAATTAGTTCTTTTGCTAAATCTTTTCCATTGTTTTACTCATGAGCGATTTTAAGTTTTCTTCAATAACATTCCTGTTATTTTTTCTTCCAGAGCGTAATTTCGTGTATTAAATTAGTGACAGCTTCTGGCAATAGTCGTTACCTTGTTCAGCCTTGTCGTTAATGAGATTATGTTTACTCAAGCTAATGTTGGATGTTGGACTCTATTGGATAATTGATGAGATGAAGAGGGGAATTTTAGAGTGTTGAATTTTTACAGGTAAATTGTAATTAGTAAAGACTATTGGTGGAACAAGTAAGTAATTATCAAAAGAAGGCACCGAGCCGGGAAGGCTATTGGTGGAAAAAGTAATAGATGATACCAATGATACCAACACTGAGTTATACCCCCATCACAGTGTATATATTCACTGGGAGCTTTACCCATCAGTAAATATACACAAAGAGGTGCAAATGCCGATCACAAAACATTGATCATTGACCTTGATTTACCTTGTGGTTCCTTGTGATGAGTTCGGGGCTCAACGTCCCCGCGTCTCGGTCCCCGACCAGGCCTCCACCCTTGTGGAAAAATCAGTGAAGTTGAAAATGCTGAAACGTTTTTGACCGGTCAAGGTTGCATAGAGATTAGTATAGCTGCCTTTCAGTCCAATAGTCCTTGGTTTAATTTCCAAGCAAGAGGTGAAGGGAACGTTTGCGCACGTTTCCTTATTCCTGAAGCCGGTGCTCAGGTACCTAGGTGCCTAGGAGTAAGGCAACTGTTGTGGATGGCATCCTGGGGGAAGTTTAGTCAATAGTCTATAGGTTCTATAGGGAAACCTCGGTGTTCCAACCTCGCTGAGAATGGGGAAACTGACTATTAACCATTGTAGAATTTTTAGAATCTCGAATCTCGAATTAAACATTATATCGAATCTCGAATTAAATATTAAACTCTTCCAATGGCGTACACAACGTTAGCCAGCACTGACAAGCCAAGGTAGAGCCAGGGAGTCCTTCTTTATCTCCGGCAAAGTCAGTGCATCGATCCATCGGCCTTAGCCACACAGGGACAGCTCGGACGCCTCCAGCGGTAGGAGAACATCATGGAAAAGTCCTGACCTCTGCTGAGCCATCAGTCTCCAGCAGGAGCATCAGGTCAGGACGGACACAGGGGTGGCCGCACTACCCCCTTCGCCCCGGCAGATTGTCGCAGTCACCCGGGTTGTTGGGTGGACATCCTGCCCCCACCGTCTCATTTCCCTCACTAATTGGGTTGCGAGGATTTAGGTGTAAACTTGGTGGTGGTGGCCAGCGGTGTGGTCACACGGTGGCGGCGGCGGCGTCCTCTTTATGGCTGTCCCCCACCACCGCTACAGTCTGCCTCACGCACGCACTCAAAAACATCCCAATTCTCTCCCAAAGCGCCCAATCTCTCGATATTGGGAATGAGTTCTAGTGTTTTAAACACTCTTCCTGAGGTGTGGATCCCCATCTGACACGAGGCAGTGTTACGTATGGGCTACTCAAGCGCGAAACACTCAAGGAAATAAAATTTGTTTTGACGTTTGCAATACTGGACACCACTGGTCTTTATGGTCTCGGGTCGCGACTTTCTTGGTCTTACCCAGCAAGCGACATTGTGCTCTAGTGCCTCGAGGCCGAAGGTCCATGATGGCTTGCTGGCCTCCTTGTTCCTACCTGGAAGTGTAAGTTTTCTGTTCACAAATATGTCCACAATGGGAAAAAGGCGGTTGTTAATGGGTTGGACGTCACTTGCTTTTAACTCACGAGAATGAATGTAAGAACTCGGAGTTAGCCTTACTGTGTGTGTGTGTGTGTGTACTCACCTAGTTGTATTTACCTAGTTGTGCTTGCGGGGGTTGAGCTCTGGCTCTTTCGTCCCGTCTCTCTACCGTCAATCAACTGGTGGACAGATTCCTGAGCCTACTGAGCTCTATCATATCTACATTTGAAACTGTGTATGGAGTCAGCCTCCACCACATCACTGCCTAATGCAGTCAGTTTGTTAACTACTCTGACACTGAAAAAGTTCTTTCTAACTTCCCCGTGGCTCATTTGGGTACTCAGTTTCCACCTGCGTCCCTTTGCGTTCCATTCGCGTTAAACAGTTTATCTTCATCTACCCTGTTAATTCCTCTGAGAATTTTGTAGGTAGTAATCATGTCTTCTCTTACTCTTCTGTCTTCCAGTGTCGTGAGTGTCTTACATTTACTTGGGTTGAACTTTAGTTACCATTTGTTGGACCATTCCTTCAGTTTGTCTAGATCATCTTGTAACCTCATCCTATCTTCTGTCTTAATCCTCCTCATAATTTTTGCATCATCAGCAAAGTGTGTGTGTGTAAGTGTGCGGGGTGCTTATGTGTAAGATCCAGGATGTGTTTGTGTATCAACATGAGTGTGTGAGGGTCTGTGTATCTGCATGTGTGTTTGCGTGTTTGTGCAAACGTGCCTTCAAGCAGTTTGTGGACTCGGTCGACGTTATCATTACACCACAAGACTTACGTAAAGGATCTAGGCTCTCTGTAAACTAACAAGCCGTTCTGCTGCTCCCACTCACACTTCTCCAGTCACTTCTCCAGTTAGCCCTGGGGAGCCTGTCGGCCGAGCGGACAGCACACTGGACTCGTGATCCTGTGGTCCTGGGTTCGATCCCAGGCGCCGGCGAGAAACAATGGGCAGAGTTTCTTTCACCCTATGCCCCTGTTACCTAGCAGTAAAATAGGTACCTGGGTGTTAGTCAGTTGTCACGGGCTGCTTCCTGGGGGTGGAGGCCTGGCCGAGGACCGGGCCGCGGGGACACTAAAAGCCCCGAAATCATCTCAAGATAACCTCAAGAAACCCAAACACATTCACACTCCAAGATCCTTGATCCTAGAATGCAGTAGTATACAAGCTCCCTGTCCCCGACAAAACGAATTATTATTTAAGAATAATGTTTAGGAAGGTGGCAAAAGTATTTTAAAATAATTATTTAACTAATTACCAAATGAGTTAGATGAATGAAAGAAGACACAGTTAGTGAAGATATTCTAAGACTTGACTTCTGAACCACAAGAGCATCTCACATCACTCTCAAAGACATCACTTGACATTCAAAGAAGCCATTGTCTCCGTTGGAATATAAGGAAAATGGTATTTTGCTTGCTCTAAATAAATCGAAAAAATCCTCTCTATGTGATCATCAAATTATTCAACAAAAACAGTCTAAGAATTTACTTCATATAAAAAAAAGATCCGATATAGAGTATGCTAACTTGATGTAAACATATAATGTTAACATTATTAACCTTTAACAATAAAATACACTAGAGGGTGATAATATTTAAGTATAGAGAATCCTCGTCAACAACGGCTCTAACTTAGAAACAAATCATCTTGTATCTGACACCTGCGTTAGCCAATCACAGGCGTTGGAGGCCGGCGAGGGGATGTTATTGGTCGAGCCGTTTTATGGAACAGAGGCGGAGTTCAGCTTGATTACATGAGTTAATACGCAACTCAAAATAAAAGAAAAGGGGAGACTAGGGATTTGTTTGTCAACACGACCAGTGGTTTGATTGGGTATCATATGTTTAGTTTTGTACAAAGAGATATTGTCGTATTCCCTATGATGTTGGGCTTGAATGACAGGTGTTGCTGTAGGGACGGAGCCGGGAGATATGATTGCGTCATATAAAATACTCATGGGGATTGACTGAGTAGAAATAGGCGAAATGATCACATCGAATACCAACAGAAAAAGGGGACATGCGTGGAACCTGGAAACTTTGATCATAATTTTCAAAAATAGATATGATAGGACAGGAGCCATTGCTATAAACATCCGGCGGTTGGAAAGGCGGGATCAAGAGCCAATGCTCGATCCTGCAGGCACAAATAGGTGAGTAAATATAGGGGAGTACACACACACACACACACACACACACACACACACACACACACACACACACACACACACACACACACACACACATTCAAACACATACACACACGCACACTAGGGGGGAGGGAGGCCTCGCGGCTGTATTGACAGCGCTCTAGGGTCGTAGTCCTAAGGGCCCGGGTTTAATCGTCGGCAGAAGCAGAAACAAATAGGAAGAGTTTCTTTCACCCTGATACCTCTGTTCACCTAGCAGTAAATATGTACCTGGGGGTTAGACAGCTGCTACGGGCTGCTTCCTGTGGATGTACTCACCTATTTGTACTCACCTATTTGTGCTTGCGGGGGTTGAGCTTTGGCTCTTTGGTCCCGCCTCTCAACTGTCAATCAACAGGTGTACAGATTCCTGAGCCTACTGGGCTCTATCATATCTACATTTAAAACTGTGTATGGAGTCAGCCTCCACCACATCACTGCCTAATGCATTCCATCTGTTAACTACTCTGACACTGAAAAAGTTCCTTCTAACGTCTCTGGCTCATGTGAGTACTCAGTTTCCACCTGTGTCCCCTTGTTCGCGTCCCACCAGTGTTGAATAGTTTATCCTTGTTTACCCGGTCGATTCCTCTGAGGATTTTGTAGGTTGTGATCATGTCTCCCCTTACTCTTCTGTCTTCCAGTGACAGTGATGTGTGTGTGGATGTGTGTGTGCGCGCGTGTAAGAGAAATAAATATATGTAGAAGACATAATAAATTAAAAAAATAAATTTGTTGGAAAGGCGGGATCCAAGAACTAATCACTCGATTCTACAGATACAAATAATAAATACACACATATAAATTCCAACAAGACACCCTACTGAACCTCCACAACAACTGAGACTCGCAGCATATAGCACCTCCCTCACCGCCTCCACCACAACCTCCTAATCCCACCCAAAGAAACAAATAATGAAGCTGTCTAGTGGCTGTACCCCCTTCCTCCTCCTCCTCTGTCCTTCCCACCCAGGTATATACCCTCCCCTTCAACGCGCCCTCCCTCCCCTCCAAGGTCCCTATATACCCCCTCTCTCTCTCCCAGGGGGCCAAGATGAGCTACACGATCAACACCTCGGAAGGCAAACACGCGTGGTCACATTTGCTCGCCCGACAGCCCCCACAAAGACGCCTCTTACATTTCCATACAAGATGAAAACTTCTCATTAGGAGGATCCCTTTCAGGGCGATCACCTCCCGCGGAGAAAACCCATTTTTGCTCTCCGCCCGCGAACTTTCCCCATCTCGCGCGCAATTTAAACTTGGGATCTTTTCATCGCAGCCGGCGGGGATAACCAACTCACTCCTAATTAAAATTCAGCCTTCTCACATTTTGCTTAATTAAATTTTTGTCATCATGGTGAGCCTTTTAATTGGTGAGGATTGTGGGAGCGAGTGGTGGTGGTGGTGATGGTGGTGGTGGTTGTAGTGGTGACTGTGGTGGTGGTTGTAGTGGGTGGTGGTGGTTGTAGTGGTGACTGTGGTGGTGGTTGTAGTGGTGACTGTGGTGGTGGTTGTAGTGGGTGGTGGTGGTTGTAGTGGTGACTGTGGTGGTGGTGGTTGTAGTGGTGACTGTGGTGGTGGTTGTAGTGGGTGGTGGTGGTTGTAGTGGTGACTGTGGTGGTGGTGGTTGTAGTGGTGACTGTGGTGGTGGTGGTAGTTTATGTGGTCCTTTACCTAACAATGTTTTCTTAACAGTATCTACTGGGGAGTGAGGTGTAGCTCTTTATACTCCGCCTACAAAGTCTTGAACCTTCAGCATTACAACTTATTGTGACGTTCGAGTTCATTGTCGTATCTGGACTTAAGATTGTGGATGGCGGTGGCTTAATCAACTTCTTCTTTCAGTGCATTCAACTTGTCAACCACCCGTACAGGGTACGAGTATTTTTCTCTTGATTATTTGCCTTTCCATCTTCCATCTGTGTCTTATTGTTCAACTTTCTCTCAATTCATAGACGCTATCCTTATCTACCTTATCTATTCCCCTCGTTATCTTGTATGTTGCGATCGTATTCCTCTGTTCCTTCCACTTTAGGGTTCCGAGATCTGAGATTTAAATCCACTAGTCTAATCTCTTAGCTCAACCCTCTTAGCTCTGGCACCAGTCTTGTTGCAAACCTTTTAACTTTTTCCAATTTTGGCTTTAAGCTTCAGAAGATGCGAGTTCCATTCCGCTGCTGCATATTCTAGTATTGGCCTAACCAATTTTGTGTAAACTGCCTTCCAGGACTCTTGATTTAGGCATCTAAACGATGGTCTTATATATGCCAGCGTTTAATATGCTGCTGATGTTGCCCTGTTTATGTGAGGCTCTGGTGATAGTAATGGAACTATATTCACTCCCTAATCTTTCTCTGTTCAGATTCCTGTAGTTTTCTTCCCGTAGATGCCTCCAAGTCTCCCCTTTGCCTTTCCCATCTTCATTACGCTACACTTCTTGGGTATGAATTTCAGCAACCATTTATTTGACCACTCCTGAAGTATGTTAAGGTCCTCAAGTAACTTCCTGCAGTCCTTCTTTGTTTTTACATTTCTTATCAACTCTGTGTCATCTACAAACGTTGACATGTATGAGCTCACTCTCTCGGGTAGGTCGTTCACATAAATTAGCAATAGCAGCGGTCCCAGGACCGAGCCTTCTCGGACCCCTACTTGTTTCATTCCTCCAGCTTGAAACCTACTCTCTGACTGCTTTCTGTTCTACGGGTATTCTCCTTACCCAGTTCAGCGTTTTTCTAGTTTTTCCAACCTGCCTCTCCATCTAGTGCACCAGTCATTTATGAGGAACAGTGTCAAATACTTTCGACAATTTATCATATCTGTTGCCATGGTGGCAACCCACGCTGCCACATGGTTGTATTCTCACTCATATGATGAGTGGCACTCCACAACGGTGGTGTTTCAGTTATTATTACCATTTGTATTATTATTAGTGGTAGTAATACTGGACTGGGTGTAGGGGAGGATGGGTGTAGGGGAGGCTGGGTGTAGGGGAGGCTTGGTGGTAGGGAGGCTGGGTGTAGGTGAGGCTGGGTGGTGAGGAGGCTAGGTGGTCGGGGTGGCCCCACGTCCCGGGAGCGCCCTTCCAAAAACATTTCATCAAGCGGCCATGATTTTTTTCTTAAAAGTCTGATGGCAGGTGTGAGTTATGTCCTTTCTTCCCGCTACCCCGCTGTGACCTTCCACCCCTCCCCCTAACCCCCCCCCCTCCCTCCATGACCCCCCACCTCCACTATCCATGACCCCCCCCCCCCCACCTCTCCTCCCTTCATGACCTCAAATCTACCACCAACACTACCCTACCTTCCTTCTTTCTGACCCTCCTCTTCCCCTCCATGACCCCAACTTCTCTCATTACATGTCTACCACCTTCCCCACAACCCTAAATGCATGTCTCCATCTCCATATACACTTGTAAAAACCGAAATAAAATTTTTAGAAGATATGGATTGGCTTAGGGAAGATAGTCTGAGGGACACACAGATAAGCTAAGCCACAGTGTTTAGGAGATACTTGAAAGACAATTCAAAGAGTCGGAGAAACCCAGATTAGAGATCATTCGCACTAGACCACACACTAGAAGGTGAAGGGACGACGACGTTTCGGTCCGTCCTAGACCATTCTCAAGTCGATTGTGATTATGATCGACTTGTGAATGGTCCAGAACGGACCGAAACGTCGTCGTCCCTTCACCTTCTAGTGTGTGGTCTGGTCAACATCCGAGGAAAGCTAAGGGAAGGGTAAGCCAGCGAGATGGAGACACCAGCAACGGGAAGCTAAGGGAAGGGTAAGCCAGCGAGATGGAGACACCAGCAACGGGAAGCTAAAGGAAGGGTAAGCCAGCGAGATGGAGACACCAGCAACGGGAAGCTAAGGGAAGGGTAAGCCAGCGAGATGGAGACACCAGAAACGGGAAGCTAAAGGAAGGGTAAGCCAGCGAGATGGAGACACCAGCAACGGGAAGCTAAAGGAAGGGTAAGCCAGCGAGATGGAGACACCAGCAACGGGAAGCTAAAGGAAGGGTAAGCCAGCGAGATGGAGACACCAGCAACGGGAAGCTAAAGGAAAGGTAAGCCAGCGAGATGGAAACACCAGCAACGGGAAGCTAAGGGAAGGGTAAGCCAGCGAGATGGAGACACCAGCAACGGGAAGCTAAAGGAAGGGTAAGCCAGCGAGATGGAAACACCAGCAACGGGAAGCTAAGGGAAGGGTAAGCCAGCGAGATGGAGAGAGCAGCGACGGGAAGGAATATTAGCGGTGAAACATAAGTGGCGTGTTCTTAGCAAAAGTGTGATGGTGATGGGCACCATTACCCGAGCCAAGCATCCGCCAGCCTCTCTCACCATCGCACCGTTTTGCGAGATCACTATATTTGAGCGGCGTTTTCGGGGTCGCGCGAGCATGATAAGTCTACGTTGGGGGATAGAGCGCGCGCGCGCGTGTGTGCGTATGGATACGTGTATAGCGTTGTGATTATGCGTGTATAGTGAGACTTGCTATGGTGAGTGCGTGTGTATAGGAGTGTGTGTTGTGGTGATTGTGTGAGTTCGTACGGGGTATAGGCTTATAGTCATATGGCTTTAAAGGTTAGTTTATGTTCAAGTGAATGAGTGTGACGATTAGGGTGTGTGTGTGTGTGTGTGTGTGTGTGTGTGCATGTGTGTGTGTGTGTGTGTTTGTGTATGTGTGTGTGTGTGTGTGTGTGTGTGTGTGTGTGTGTGTGTGTGTGTGTGTGTGTGTGTATAAAGCTGTGAGTGTATACATCATAGTGTAGCTGTGAGTGTATGCAGCTCTGCGTGTATGCTGT